>NW_028117887.1:0-18423 GCF_965113295.1 Leuciscus leuciscus
GATGGCTTCAACAGAAGCATATACCATTGATTAACAACCTTGGAGCTCACAGTAGGTCTGTTTTGAATGTCTATAAGGGTGTGTTCACACTTGTAGTTCAATTCGCTTGGATGGTTTGGTCCGGACCAAGAAGAAAAAAAAAAGATGTAGTCCTGGTCTTCTTAGCGTTCACATTGGCATTTTTATCACTGAACCTAAAGATGCCAAACCTAAAGGCATAGGGATACGTTCACAACCTGATTGGTCAGCTTCTATGATGTATATTTTGAGACGGAACTTACCGAACATTCAAAACAATACTGTGTTCTGGGCTAAATGCGCTCGCTGTATGTGTGTAGCCTACATATGATGGTGTTTTGACCAGCTGAGAACTCATGAAGAGCTTATAAAATGTGTAAAGGAGTCAAAACAGCGGCAGGAATCCCTCCGTCACACACACACAAATGAAGATCTGCAGCGAGGAGACGTGGTTCTGATGCCTGTACCGAACTGTGATGGGCAGCATCTCGACTATGACGAGAGAAAAAAACAGGTATTCTTGAGCATTCTGCCCTTTTAGGGTCGCATCTTGTGACATCATGTCCTGTTTTTGGTTTGTTTACATGTCTTTGGTCCGTGTTGCATTAGTATTTTGTTTGGAAGTGTATCGAGACCCATCTTATCAGCGGTCTCGGTCCGCTTGTTTGATGGCACCAGGGTTTGTATGGCAGCGTTCACACTTATTCAAATGAACCACACTAACAGAGCAATCGCACCAGGGTTCGTTTTAATCGAACCAAACATGCCAAGTGTGAACACACCGTAAGATATTGTTAAAAAATCAATTACTCTATGGAGAAAATTAATGGGATTTTTACTTTCAGAAGCCGACTGTTGCACTTTATAGTGGCAAAAGGGGTTGAGTATTGAATATATTGAAATAGTTGCTAACTGAAAATAGTCATCATGACAGCTTAAGGCCTTTTTTGTGACACTGCAAAGCAAGTCTAAAGAAAGACAACTCAAAGAGTTAATTATCTCCTCCTTCATCTCTTCGTTTCTCCTCCATCTGCCATCCTTCCCTACCCTTGTCCTACCAGTCTGAATTTGGAAATCCTCCTCTGTCCCAAGGCAGTGTTTTTATTTCCTTCCCAATTCATGGTCCATTTCTCCTCACCCCACCTCCTCGCTCTCATCCTCCTCGAGTTGCTCTACGAGTTCATGTGCTCCACCTGGATGGCAGAGGTGGAGACGGTGAGGCAGAGGTCTTTGTGGGCCGTCAGGTCGGCCACGCTGACAGGCTTGTACTGGATCTCTCCAGCCGACACGGTCTTGTACTGGTGCAGGTCGAAAGGGCAGGGTATTCCCTCCGCAACAGAGTAACTGGTTGGCGGGTTGGGATTGGGCTGGTTCTGGGCTTGAGCCGCTGGTCCCGCTCTGGCTCCCGCAGCTCCGCCGCCCCTTCCTCGCCCGCGCCCCCTGCCAGTTCCTCCACCCGAGGGCTGAGCCGGGTTCTGGCCCTGCTGGGCTTGCTGGGCAGCCACTGCAGCCGCCACTGTCAGAGGGTCTGGGTTGTGTTTCCGCATGTGTTTCATCAGGTACGTCTCCTAGAAAAGAAACAAAAATAGAAAAATGCGTCAAACTCAAACATCTCTGACTAACTCCTATATATAATTGTAGGAGAATAAAACTGAAAAATGACAAGACAGTCAATAAAGGATTCAGGCATTGTGGGAGGGATCTTACAGATGTGTATGCGCGGTTGCAGAGGCCACAGGAGTAGAGTTTGGCGTGTTTCACCGTATGTGTAGACAAGTGAACCTCCAAGCTGGTCGCATCTGTATAACCGCGGTTACAGTTGTGACATTTGTATGGCTTGTCCTTGTTGTGCTGTCTTCGATGAGACTGAAAACACAGTCTGAATTAATAACAAATACATACACAATTGTATTTGGAAATGATTTATGTAAGTTTAGTGTTAGTTATGGATGGAAATCATAAGGAGTGCAATACCAATGTAATGCATTTACTGCCCTCTGTTGCCAAATTATGAGAATTTCAGATTTGATAAATCAGAAAAAAATTAAAATCCAATTCTTGCAAAAGGCACACTTAAAAAACCTTTTAATGACAAAAATGCAATCCAATATTTGGACCCAATACACTACAGTTCAAAAGTTTTTGGTCAGTCCGTTTAAAAAAATTTTTTTTTAAAGAAATTAATTATTTTATTCAGCAAGAACACATTCAATTATCAAAAAGTGACAGTAAAGTCCAATTAAAGTAATTTAATTCTACAAAAGATTTCTATTTCAAATTAAAGCTGTTCTTTTGAACTTTCTATTTTCAAATAATCCTGAAAAAAATGTATCAGTTTCCACAAAAATATTAAGCAGCACAACTGTTTTCAACTGATAGAATATATCTTGAGCACCAAATCAGCATATAAGAATGACTTATGAAGGATCATGTGACACTGAGGGCTGAAGTAATGATGCTGAAAATTCAGCTTTGCATCACCCAGAAAGAAAAATGTGTATTTACACACCTCATATGAACAACCAGTAACTAAACTGATTTAGGTCTCAAGTGACAAAATAGTTGATTTACGGTTCAGTAAATGAGTCAGATAATGCAGTAACCACTCATACGTATTCATAAGTGTTTTTGGCTGCATTTACACTGCAGGTCTTGATGCCCAATTCCGATTTGCTGACTATATCCGATTTTTTTGACAACCCGCTTACATCATCTTTTAAAAGTGACCCGTATCCGATATTTGCATTTACACTATACACTGCCAAAACAACCAAGTAGACATTCTGGTCCGGAAAATGAAGTAAAACAGCTCTATATGCAATGGATGCAGAAGCAGACAAAATTATTATAGTGATGCGCGGATCGCGGTTATATCCGCGGGGGCTCTGCGGATAATCCGCGGATCGGGCGGGTCAAGTAGGCTAATAAAAATAACATTCTGATTAATTTCGCGTGGGTCGCGGTTGGATAGATAAATCATTATTAACGAAAATATTAACTACATTCTCTAAAATATGAGCATGTTCCATTCCAGTTTAAGTTTCAAGGGAGTAAAGCCTGTTTATGCCATTCTGTCAAATAAATTTTGTTTTAAAGAAATGTTCATTTAAAAGCAGCGTTCATTCATCATTGTATTAGATGCGCGCATCAACCGTCGCCTCGAGTCCGCTGTTGAAGGTGATGATCATCCATTTATCCTCACGCGTAACCACACATAAGAATAACAACTTTGACCATCGGGTGCGGATACTTAAATCAGAGAAAATGATTGGTGCGGGTGAGTGGCGGGTGGATGATTTGTTTTTGGCTGCGGATTCGGGTGACGTTGGAGCTCATCCGCGCATCTCTAATTATGCATACGCACTATTTTCAAAGGTCAGCAAAACATTGCTCTCGTAAGGTGTAGAAAAAATTACTCCACTGTGTTGAGCCTTCGACCTCCATCGCGCCTATAATAAGTCATGTGTTCTCAGTTGGTGGTGTCCACCTGAGTTGACGCCGACTCGCATTTACTGGGGAATATCCGATTTGTCTGCTTACATGGCACACGCAAATGCATGTATCCGATTCATATCCGATTTATTACCACATATGAATGAGGCCTGAATCCGATCTGAGAAAATCGGAATCCATGCGTTTTTTTCCTGCTTACACGTTCACCGGTCAAATCCGATCTGTGCCACATGAGAGGAAAAAATTGGAATTGGGTCATTTGAACCATGCAGTGTAAATGGGGCCTTTGATTCACTAAAATGAACCCAAGAGTCAATAATTTTGGAACTGAAGTGGGCTTTCATATGCATATGGACTTCTTGAATAGTAATTTTCAGTGTACTTTAGTACAGTGTTCAGTCCGCAGTGGAACCAAAGCTCATGAAAAATCATTTGGTACAGTATCTTATTAAAAACAAACTCTGTTCACAACCCTAGTGTCAGTTTATGCTGATCAGATTCACCACAGGAACAGGATTTCAGTCACTTCTGCAGAAAGCTGAAATGTGTGAAAGCATCTATAAATCAGCTGGTGATGGTTACCTGGAGGTTGGATAGTTGGGTGAAAGCTTTCTCACAGCCGGGATGGACACACTTGTACGGCCGATCACCAGTGTGAATCCTTCAACAACAACAAACAAAACAGAAGCACTTAATTCGAAATCTAGGATCTAAATTTCAAGATCACATGAATACATTCTGGAGTGTCTAGACTACACAATCCTCACAACTACAGCATGACAGATGACAGACAACAGAGGAGGAAGGAAAGAGGAAAAGGATGCGAGGAGCTGTATATAGTCCAGTACTGCTTCTCTCTCCCTGTCTGTTACCTGTTATGCTGCTGTAAGTGACTGAGCTGTCTGAAGGTTTTCTGGCAGTAGGAGCAGGTGTAGGGTTTGGCGCCGCTGTGGATGCGGATGTGCTGGGACAGGTAGCTGGAGTTGGCAAACGATTTGGAGCAGTGAGGACACTTGTGCGGTTTGCCCTCTGTGTGGTTTCTAGCAAGGGATGAAGGGAAGGGGATGAAAAGAGAGAAAAAAACAGAGAGAGATTCACCAATAAATCAATAAATTACCCCTATGTGGATCAAATCATGACTGTATCATAATAATTTGCTGTAGGTTTCATGCTTTTAGCAATGTGACGGTGCTCTTTGTGGTGTCTGGGTTACGAAACGCAGCACACAAAAACACAAGGCACTTCATCTTATCCTCTCTCTCTCTCATTCTCTCTCTCACCAGCATCCTTTCCCCCTCCCTAACTATATGTTTATATGAAACCACCCCAGAGCCTTTAAACCCCAGCAGAATGAAGCAGATGAAACAGATATGATGAAGATAAAGTGAGATGAAATTCAATTAAAGACTCATTTTTGTTAATAGCATAAAAATGACATGAAAATGAGAGGAAAAGGACATGACAAGCCAAATAATATAGAAAAGAAACTTAAGTAAAACAGAAGCAAACAAAGACTAAATGACGCTTTATATTCTTCAGGCCAGCTAGGCGCCCATTTGAGTGTATTTACTGTCAATATGGTTCTAATTAGTTTTTACACAATAAAGGGACTAAAGTCAAAAATGATTAAGGCTGCCCCCAATAGTTGACTAAACGTTAGTCTGCGAGAGGAGGCTTGGTCTATTCAATTTTAATTAGTCAGTCAGTCAGTCAGTCAAGGAAAAACACTCCACAGGAACTGGCGTAGTCACGCAGTGACAGATCATAAACACGGCTGGTCCATGCCGTAATATGGTGAAGAAAGACCACAGAAAGGTGATGTGCGACCTCAAACATGACTTCATCATTCAAAACATGTAACATTAGCCACTTCACATGGCCACTCGCTCTAACGTTAAAGGGATAGTTGACTCAAAAATTCTGTCATCATTTACACACCCTCAAGTTGTTCCAAACCTGTATAAATTTCTTTGTTCTGCTGAACACAAAAGAAGATATATTGAAGAACCAACAAGTTGGTTCAAGTTATTGGGCACCATAGACTTCAATAGTAAAATATCTTTCTTTGTGTTCAGCAGATTAAAGAAATTCATACAGGTTTGGAACAACTTGAGAGTGAGTAAATGATGACAGAATTTTCATTTTTGGGTAAACAATCCCTTTAACATTAACCTGGATAAATGTGAACTAATATTAGGCTAATTTCTAAGTGTAAATGCGGAGTGTGGAAGCTATATAAGTGCAGCGCTTACAGCACAGCATGTTTAACTTAACTTCTACGTCGGCGCCATCGGAGTGAGTCTTCTCAAAGGCCGGCTTCATTAGCTATGTTTACATCCAAAGTTGTGAATTTAACTTACGCACAAAATTGGAATATTGTATAAAACATTTGCGAATAAAGCACCGTTTCCATACCATGTGTTCAAGAGAAAAAAACTCAATTTCTGGTAAATTGGCACAAAAGTATCTGTAAAAATGGAAGTTGCTGCAATTGGGTAAGCCACTGTTTTCTCCATCATAAATGACTTGCGTCTCAGAGCGCACAAACAAAACGCAATAAATGCTGTCGTGTTATCTTGCATGTAAGTCACGTGTTTTTTTATATATGACGTGAATTTAAAACATTAAATAAATAAAAACTTTGTGAAAGTGCATAATGAAGAATACAATGGCAATATAAATGGCAACAGGACACTGACAAACTTAAAGTGTACCAAATGAAGAAAATGAAACAAAAGAAAGTTAGTCATTGTGGTGTAAAATAAGACAAGCAGATGAGCGATGAAATTAGCATGAGACCTGCTTCAGTCTTCAGAGAATATACTGTCCTGTTTAAATTAGAAGTGTGTGCAAGCTCAAATGTCACAGCATCAGGGTAGGAAAGGGCAAGGAGGTATAAAGAGAAAGAGAGAATGGAAAAAGATAAAGATAAACATGCTTATCCTAATCAAAAGCACAACTAGGCCAACTAAACAATGCCCTGGCTAGACGTGGGTCCATCCTGTAGGAGGTGTAGTAGTACATACTTTAGCTAGGTACACAACACACACACACACACACACACACACACACACACACACACACACACACACACACACATACCGTGTATGCTGCTGTAAGTGACTGAGCTGTCTGAAGGTTTTCTGGCAGTAGGAGCAGGTGTAGGGTTTGGCGCCGCTGTGGATGCGGATGTGCTGCGCCAGATAGCTGGAGTTGGCAAATGATTTAGAGCAGTGAGGACACTTGTGCGGCTTCGCCTCTGTGTGTGACTTGGCATGAATCTGCATGTCTGATTTGCTGAAGAACGTCACCGCACACATCCGGCACCTACAGAGAAAAATCAGCAGTGCGTTTGCATTAGAAATCCAAATTGCATTAGAAAGTGATAGTAGCTTCTTAATGGGACACCATCACCATACTTCGGGAGGGGAATTATCTCAAAGTATTGTATTGTATTGTATTGTATGTATTTGGGAAGGAATTACCCTGAAATACTCTAGTATTATATTGTATTTTATTAGGGACGGGAATTACCCCGAGTACTGTAGTATTGTATTATATTACATTGACAACCGGAGGTTGTCCGAATTGTCCGTGGTGAAGTCAGATTAGTTTTGTATTAAGTAAGCTGCTTTTGTATTGAGAATTTCCACGAAAACACTTTCAAGACCTTTAGTGAAGTTTTTTTTACTTGAAATACTGATTCAGTGACAAAAATGTAGCACAATATATCTCACAAAGTCTAAATAATGCATTACATTTATCATCTAGATATATAGATGCTGTCTTACTGAAAACAAAAATGTTCCCGGTCAAAATGTCGTGAAATTAAACTTATTAGAATAAAGTTCAAACAAAAGTACTAATAGACATGCAAACAGTGTTGGTGTGACCATACAGACCAAAGAAACTTTTACTGTTAAAATTACGATAATTTTTTTATAGTCTTCTAAATACACACTAAAATCAATCAAATCAGATAATAGAGTATTAAATTAAAACCACAAAATAATTTATAAAAAAAAAAAAAAAAAAGATAATAGCAAATATTGAAGAAAAATGGCAATATTTTTAATTAATTCCATGTTTAAATTAAGATATTCCTTAACCAATAATAGGTACCTGTAGGACTTGTTTCCATCTTTGCTTGATGATCATCCTCATCGTTGGAGAGGTCGTACGGGTCACTTGTGTTGTGCTGCAATACAGTGAGCAGCTTAACATAAGTCAACTTTTACTTACTTATCCCTACCTTTAGTAGGGAAGCGTGTTTTGAGAGTCTTTTAAACAAATAACAACACCACAATAACAAACTTGTCTATTTCTCACAATTTTAATGTTTTTAAATAAGAATTTGACCCCTTTTCATAGTTGACTGACTTATTCTAAACAAGAACTTCTTAAATGAAGGTAAAATTATGACACTTCAGCAACACCTCACCTGTCCCCCAGCGGCCAGGTGCGCAAGAATCAGCGCATCATTTCCTGTGGCGAGTGTGTGGGCTGAAACAGGACCTGCCCTTTGCATCATGGACTTCTTCTTTCTCCCTCGCTTCGCAGGAACTGGCATGACTACAGCAGGTGGGATACTGCCATCCTCTTTCTTGTCTGTTCATGTCAGAGGGCAAAAAAAAACAAGAGTAATGTAATATTGATTATAAAACATAATGTGCATGATTTCTTCCTGCAACTACAATCAGAAGATAAAGCCAGATGAGGAGTTTTAAACTTGTGACAGAAACTCTTTACTGCACTTTTCAACAAAATGTCTGAAATTTTCAATGGTCTGACATGACCTACAAACATTGTCAATTATTTAGTAAAGCTTTCAGATAAATTTCAATAAAAACTGACCTAAATGTGTGCTAAAAACCTTATGCAATGTTGTAATGCCCCAACTTTAAAAGTCTACCTTGGCAAAACATTGTGGTTTTCCAAACCAATGATCTTATGATGCCTGAGTACAAAGATGTCTGACCCAGTTTTAAAGCTAAATTACTGTATTATATGATAATAATGTTGTTCTTATATGAATTTATTAATTTAACTGAAATCTTATCACAGCAAAAAGTGGTTGCTGACAGGTTATGTAAATACTATTAGTCAATAGCCATCACATTGCTAATCCATGTATTAAAGGTATAGTTCACCCAAAAATGTAAAGTATGTCATCATTAACTCACCCTTAAGTTGTTCCAGACCTGTATGAGTTTCTTTCTTCCAAATCTTCCAAATATATTTTGTTGTGTTCAGCAGAAGAAAGAAACTCATACAGGTCTGGAACAACTTTCAGTTGAGTAAATGACGACTTAATTTTCTGTTTTGGGTGAACTATCCCTTTAAAACCACTAAATGAATACACAGGGTAAATAAAAAGTCATTTCATTGCAATAACTGCTTTAGTGATGTGTGAGTGAGTGTCATTGCAGGTTTCTGGTAGAGATGTACATGTGCTATTATACTTACAGTGGCTGTGGAGATAGAGGGAAGGGGACCGGACAGCCTCTGACAGGAAAAAGCAGAACATACTCAACATATAGAGCTCCCTGTCCCTCCCTCTCTCCATCCATCATCCATCCCTTCTCACTACCTCCCACAGTCACTATCACTTTCACTTCCTACAGCTTCTTTGGCTCTGAGATGGCTGCGTAAGCAAGCATATCTGTGTGTGTGTCTGGTGTTTTAGACCGTGAAAGTGAAAAAAATTCAATAATTATAGGGTATCTGCAGGTTCAGCACTTCCAATTTAAAGGTGCAGTAGGTGATCTGGGAAATGCTAACGTTAGCCTGCTAGCATTGAAAGCATACGATCCCACCCTCCCTGCAAATCGCCATCCAAAGCCACACCTCCTCGAAAAATGGAAGTAAGCAGCATAAACTCGTTGTTTTGATTTGTTAGGAACTGTAAAAAGCGGCTTCCAGCTTATTTGCTGTGCTCCGTGACTGAGGTCTGTCTGTATAAACTCTGCATAGCATGAAACGTGCTGATGACGTATGATGTCTGTGCGAATAGGGGCGCGAGGGAATGTAAAAACATACGTTGACAGGCAGTTAGGTCACTGTATTATTTCATTCGGACAGAATATAATAATTAGTTCAACATTTTATGGTCCTAAGCCTTCCACAGATGATATGTATATAGGCTATAATACATTTAGACCGTTTAACATAGTGATTGCTATCAGGATACGAGGAGACTTTTAACAATTATAACAAAAAAACATTCTGTAGAGAATCACCTATTGCACCTTTAACACTTTTTAATACCATTTTTAAGATCTTAATTTAATTTAAGACCTGCACATCAATTCCATCGACATCTATGCAAACATAGAAATCACGCCGCTCAACGAGGATATACGAATGAACAATGGACATTTCTGGGTTTAAATTAACTACAGCACAGTAAATGTCTATAGAGGTATCTAAGGAGACCACAGCAAATATAATTTTAGCATTAACATTTGCTCCAAAGGTGAAAGAAAAAAAATCCACTATTGACTTTCCAATAGATGAAAATGATATCGAGAGACGGATCATGGCAGTCAGACAGAAAGATGTTAAATTTACTATCCGTCCCTCAGCAGCTGTATTAGAAACACCCTCGCACTTTTTTATTCTTTTGGTAATTTAATGCCAAGGTACTATATATCTTTATACATACATGTGTGTGTAAAAAACATAATGATAAATGAAACATAAAAAATATTATGTTACAATGAATAAATGCAAGTTTAATACTATTTATTGAAGTTCTATACATAATTCATATTCTATACATAATAACAATCTTATTTCTAACCTTATACTTTTGGTTTTACCACTATGAAAATGTATTTAAAGGTGGATATGATGGAAGGGTCTGAACGGTCAGTTAAATTGTTTACCTGTGTTTGTTGGGTGCAGAGCGGACACAATCATGGTAGTTGTTTGCGGCCCAGAAACAAAAGACTGAGAGGAAGCAGGAGGAGTGACCAGTGCGCCCTGAGGAGTCGTGATCACTAACCCCGCTGAGAGACAGAAGGGAAACACATGATTTTGACCAAATTTCTGTAACTTTTAGTTAATATCTCTTCACTTTGAGATAACTTTGAACACCCACCTGCAGTCATGATGCCAGTAGTTGGTACGGGCACCACTGTGATGTTCTGGGACGTGTGAGGTGGGTGCAGGTGTGCTCCAACGGCAGTCATTTGCGCCCCTGCTGTCCCGGCTCCTCCTCCTCCTCCACCACCCTCCTGTTTCGGCACCCTCCCGATGGCTCCCGTGTCCATGGCGACCGAGCCTGGCACCGTCAGCACCGCCGTAGGGTAGTGCGCAGCGGACGAGTGTGGGAAAGAAGCGCCCTTGTCCGGTCCCAGCTGCTCTTTCATCTTGTTCAGAAACATGGCGTTCTCAATCTAAAATCGCAGGGGGGAACGAATGGGAAAAAACAAGGGAAAAAAGGAAAGGAGGAAAGAGAAAAGGACGATGGATTGAGAGATAACACAGATGAAGGATGAAGGGGAAAAAGGAGAGAGCAGCGAGGGAAGGGTTACTTTTTCTCAATGCTTGTGCTGGGCTTCCAGTGTGTAACTTTCACATGGATCAGTGCGAGGCTGGTGTTAGCCATCCCGGACTGGTATGCTTGTTTTGTTTTTTTGATTTACTAAATTGTGCTCAATAAGCATGACGTGTCTGTTAAAGACACAACGATGTACTGTACAAGAGAGTCCAATAATAAGGTGTCTACCTGTCCTTGTACTGTTGGTACGGGAGACCAAAAGTATGATGAGTTGAAATGGGAATCTTCCATTATTTCTGCAATTGAAAAGCAACATAACTTGTAAAACACCCACTCTGCCTTTGGCAACAGTTCTGAAATGACACCTCGCCCTTATGTTTCTCGTGTGGCCTGAAGATTTGTTCACTTAACTTGGACTATAAGACTTATTCATTTTGGCACCCAAGTACCTTGCATTACATTTATTTTCTTAATTTCTTTGAAACATCTGTCAAATGTCATGCATTTTTACTCTCTTGACTTTATTTATCTTTAGGCAAAGGATAAAGAAGCATCTTTCCGGTGGATGGCAAAGAGGCGTGTTGGGTTAGGAATCACAATACATGCACAACCCAATGTGTAAAACATAACTGACACAAATGAATAACATAAAAATTCATGCATGCCCACTCAGCCTGCATATTACCTCCCTGCAGGAAAAACAGCCTGAACCAGGCAACCAGCCAAAGATGGTTTGTTGGTCTCTCAGTCTAGCCAAGCTGGTGCTCAGCTGGTTTAAAGTTGGCATGAAACGGAATTTGCGCTAGTCTTTTCTTCTCTATTGTGATGTATATCAGAGTGAAACGTCTTCTCAAGCAAGAAAAAATGTAGGACGGGACTTGGTTTAATACATGGGGAATTGATTTGATGTTTGGATGGTTGTGGTTTGCTGTTGCTGTGATGTCATGTGAGTGACAGGTTGTCCCGCCCCTACACCAAACACCGTCATCAGAGAAGAGGGCTGCATCCGAAATCGCATACTCTCTTGAATAAGTACTTAATTTGAACAAGTAATTACCGCTAAAAAAGTATGTTCTATATAGTATGAATGTAACCTTGACATACTACATACAGTCAGTTAGGTTGCTTTACTGCCATTTACAAATCCTCTCCCATGGCCTTCTGGGACAGTAAAGCGTCCATCATATGCACACTTCAGAATCTCGGTCATCCGGGTACTTTTTGTCTACTCTTTTATGATTACCCTGATTTCATATATACCTCTTTTAACACATACAGTTGTTTTGCCTACTATAGTAGGGAAGTATGTGATTTCGGATGCAGCCGAGATGTCGCTGCAATAGAGGGTGTGCGCGTGACGTCACCATCGGCCGGAGTGACTGCGGATACGCCCACTAAGTGGCAAAAATATTGAACGGCAGGATTTGTTTTCAGCGTGAATGCTGCGAAAAACACATTTAAAACTGGAAAGAGTTTTGTGATTGACTGTACAACTAGATTTGAAAAGAAACCAGAGATATATTTTTACAGACTACCGAAAGCTACAGAACAGAGAAGCAAATGGATCGCTGCAATTCATAGAAACAACTGGACCCCAGGCAGCAAAAGATCATTCTGTGTCAATATGCTGAATTTAGGGGTGAAACCATACCCTATATATTGTATTGTTATATACTGTATTGACAACTCATCAATTAAATAATTAACATTGCATATTCTGCATAATTGGACGTTTTTAAATAAACACGGACAAAAAACGTAAAAGTTTTAAGGCTGGACGATATGATGATATATAACATTGATTTAAGTGATCACATGGATTTAGACCTACCTATATTGTATTTATATAAAGCGCTCACAGGCAAATTTGCTTGATGTATTTCCCCGGGATGGAAATCAGGCACATATAAATGTCAGGAAACACGATTCCTGGCTGCATGTCAATATCCATGATCTCTGGATCTTTGGTAAGTTGTAAAGGAAAACTATATCGAGTCCAACCTCTAGTTTAAACTGATTATTGTTTGTTTTACTTGCGTTTTCGCAGTTTCCCCCTATTAACTCCAGTCATGCAGCAGCTCTTTTGCCACTCAGTCCAGCTGAGGGGGGCGTGTTCCGACGGGAAAGTGACGTCAATGCATACCCTCTATTGGGGTGGGTGGGAGGGAGATTGATTAAAGATAACAAAGGCACATGAATTTTAAAACAATTATGTGCATGGATAAATCTTTTATTAAAAAAATACTGCAATATTCCATTAAAAAATACTTTTTGAATGATTTCATGGTTTAAAAGTTTTGGCAAACTAGTCTACAAGCTAAAACCAGTCAAGTCCATACTGTGACATTCGTCTGAGTGTAAGAGATTATTGAAAAAAACATGTAGGGCGGGGCATTTTGAGATGTGTGCATTGCATTTAAAAGAGGCGGCAGATGAACATAAGCCTGCAGGGGCGGAGTTTAAGCAAACTAATTGATTGGAGAAGTCCTGCATACATCACCAGAGAGAAGCCTGTCATTTCACTGGAAAATCCAGTTATGACATTTTCATTAAACATGACGAGGTCAAATAAATGGAGCAATTCCCACACCTTTGGTGCTCGGGGCCTAAACATTAAACACATGCACGGATGAATTGTTCACAATAAAATCATCACATACATTTAGAAAATATGGTGAATTTTCATTTCATACTGACTTTAAACCAGCCAAAAAACTACAATGACCAAGCTGAGAGACCAGCGAACTAGCTTAGGCTGGTTAAAACAAATAATTCAGTAGGGCTATATTAGTGACAGTTTTATAAAAGTTGTAAAACAAAGAGGTAAAATAAGAGTATAACACTTCGACCTTTTTATATTTGATGTTTTTTTGTTTTTGTTTTACAAACAACCACACAATTTGTTGTTGTCTGTTGAAACTGCACCGCAAATTGTTTAATTCCACGAGAGATACAGAACTTGCATTGAGAATCGCGCGCGCTATAAATAGGCATCAAAACAAAAGCATCGATCCTGCGCCAAATCTGTGTGCGACCGATGATCGTAAGGAAAACCAGATCAAATGTCCAAGTCAACCTCCAAGTCAACTTTTGTGCATATCTGACCGTCTTTCATTTCATATACATGCCAAAATAAAACCAAGGGAGGTGAACAATGTCGCGTTTTATTCGTTTTGCAAGGGTTGCATGCGTGTTTTTCTGCAATGACAGCTCATTTAGCATGTTTCTATCTAGTGGGACAAGGTTAATGACATATGCACTAACAATCTAAAGGAAATGTAGCTGGAAAGGCACAAAACCATCTATTAATGATATCAGGGCTTCCTCAACCAGCCTCCATTAAAATGTCAGCTTTTGTTATGCACGCAAAGAAAGCAGCACTATCCAAAAGCTATGCAACATGTAAACTTCCGCTTGCAAACAATAATGTCCCTATGCCTCCATCCCATCTCTCGGTTAGTCTCACTGAGAAAATAAAAAAGAAAAAAAACTCGAGGATAAAAAAAAAAAACCGAAGAGAGGAAAAAAAAAAACGTCGACGCCAATGCGAGAGAGACGCAGCTTCATGCAGACTTCCGGCTGGCGAGACAGGGGGAGAAGCGCCCGCGTGAGTTGCTCAAATTTGGAGAAATAATTCACAATTGACTCATAACTCTGTGTTAATTACCGGTGCTGGCGATTCCCTTTCAACCCCCAGGGCTCCTCCGGGCCGGGACAGTTCGGAAACTTCGTCCAAATCCGCCCGAACCCCTTGGATTCACCGATTTTTTTTCCTTAATTTTTTTTTCTATTTTTTTCTCTCTCGAAGGGTTGTCCGACTCCGCTCGACTACACTTCCTGTGAATGAGGTCAAAATTACAAAAAGCTTACCGCCAAATTCACTTCCGCCATGTGAGGTCGTTTTTTTGTTGCAAAATGTTAAAATGATGTTCGAAAATCATCATGTATTTGTATATCATGCATATTAATAAGAATAATTATGTGAAGAAATATGAACACGCTGTAACCAGGTTAATATGTATGGAAATATGATTTTTGTACATGTATGTTGCATTAACATTGTACATTTATTTTTTTCATTTATTGTATAGCTTTATATTTGTAATACTACGTATGTAAGTACTCATTCTATATAATGTATTTATTTATTCATTGTATGATAAGATGTTTACTTAACATCTAATTGTCAACAAGTACTATCTTTTTGCACATTTGACAAATAAACATTTATAAACTATATTTAAACAGCAAAAAAACAAAACAGTCCTCTGTTATTCACAAATATAATTTGTGTCCATGAAAAAGCTGAAAACTGTCTGGCTGAAATCTGTTTGGTGCCGAACATAGACAGGGTGCCGAAGGACCGTTTCTCTCCCCATGTGGGCGGGGTTATTGTATGCTTTGTATTGATTGGTTCCGATTCGACCAATGACAGCTCAGCGGGAAAAGCGACTACACACACACATTTTCAATTTGAAATCCAAACGGCTACGAAAGATTATTGCGCTGGGGTGTGTTTTCAGTCATTGTAATTACTAGATAGGTTTATAAAAGGTTAGTGGTTTTTAAATATATATACCTCAACTGTAAGTATGATGATTTATATGTTAGTTTTTATGTGGATTTGAAGATATATTATATAGAAATGAATTGTATAAATATGTGCGATGTTTTGTTAAGTTACGCGAATGACGTCGGCTAGGTTGCGATGTTTTTAGCCATTGTTTGTTTTCGTTAATTCACATTAAACCTTTTTATAAGTAACTTGTAGTTTGCTGATTTCAGTTCTTAATGTATATGTTTACCTTGCTGACTAACGTTAACTAACCTTTTTAATGTTTTTGGCTTTGTATTTACTTTGTGCTTGACTTCATGAAGAGCTGAATAAGATCCATGAGCAAAGAGGTGAGATTATAAACATTAAAATGCATTAGGAGATAAATCCTCAACAAGTTCAAATCAACTGGCATGCATGCATACGAAGCCCAACCTACTTGTCATTGCGGTTTAGTTTAAAATATACAGTATATATGCTCTAATATATATCAATATTAAATATTATGCACTACATCAGCAATTTAGTTTTGAAAGCATTATTCTTAAACTACAGCTCCTTTGTTTTGATTTTCATAGCTCTGCTGTCATGTGTACCTTTGAAAGTCTGTTCATGTCATTCTCTTGGTTCTTTTGCAGACTGCAGTATCCCGTCTCCCTGTAATGAGTGGGAAACGGGCTCACGCCAACAGCATGGATGTGGAGTACCAACAGCCTGCGCAAGTGAGTTTGTAGTTCATTCAGATTTCGCATGCTTCAACACAAATTTTCACTATTGGATGGGAATCCATATTTGAATATATATGTAATGAAAAACACCCTCGTTTGTTGCAGAAGAAGATGCGCAAGGTGGACACTGAGCCGTCTCAAAGGTTCAGACCTGCAGCTAGTGTTGCGCCCCCGAGACGACCTGTGCCAGTCAAAGCTACTGGTAAATTATATATACATGTAAAAATTGTAGTTTTTGCTTTTGGGTTATATTTGACTAAAATAGTGTGTTGTTTCTCTTCTTTCAGCCAAACCTATTCGTCCAACTGGAGCCGCAACAGTGGCCGTTGCCCCCTCAAGAGGTATTGCAAAACATGTCGCTTTTGGTGGCATCCTTTAAAGTCAGCATGAAATCAAAATGACTTTTTTATGGAATATAGCAGTATTTATTTGAAATGTCATTCTCTTTTTTAATTCATATGCCATTCTAATCTTTAATCAAAATTACTTCCCCTTTCTCTTGCAATGACATCTTTTGTGATGATGTGTTTACTGAGGGCGGGGCAACCTGTCACTCACATGAGATCACAGCATTAGTAAACAACTACCGGTATCCAATCAAGTCCCGCCCTACTTTTTGTTTTGTTATTTTGAGAAGCCATTTCACTTAAATCTACAGCATAATAGGAAAGAAAAGACAGCTTCCATTTCATTCCGACTTTAGTCATAAGCACAAACACACACACAAAAACATGTATAACACAACTAAAACCAGGTAATTAGTACAAAAATATGGGTCAAACTATTCACCTGTCTTCATGTCCATTTGTATATCAATGAACTTGGATATTATAGTTGCAAGGAAATATCACAAGTTGGAATATGTCAACTTAATTTTTTTTCTTTCCATCAAGGTGACCAGAGAAGACCAGTTGCAGCAGTTGCTAAAGGTAATATAACGTGTGTGTATATGGGTTGAAATATTTTCCTATGTTTCCATTTGTAAATATGAACTTTTAACATAATACAATAAACTACTATTGGTTAATTTATCCACTTTCAGCAACTGCAGCTTCAAGTCTGTCACGAAGGCCAGGATGGGACCTGAAGGGCAAAGTTAGTGACATGGAGACTAAAGTCCAGAGCTACCAGAGCAGAGTAAAATCCGTAAATCAGGAAAACGAGTGTCTCAAAGAGTCAATAAACAAAGCCCAAAAGTGTAAGGCTGAAATCGAAGAGGAGAATATTGGTCTCAAAAAGCGTCTCAGGTAAGTGTTCAAAATAATTCCATAACAAATCAGAACCTGGTTGTCCTTCATTTGTGTTATAATATTCCTGATTCTGTTGTAGGGATTGTGAAGAGGAGCTGGTAAAGCTAGCTACTGTGAAAGATGACCTGGCACAAGCCTCTAAAGAGAGAGATGAACTTAAGAAAGACCTCAGCAAGCTAACTGAGGAGCATAAGGTTTTGGAAGGACTCAGGGATCATTTGGAGTCTGAGCTTCGCAATGTACAGGTATACATATACACAGCCCCATTTAACCCTGGTGTTCATATCTGTCTCAAGGGATCTGATACTATCAAACTGTAACATCCGTGTTTTTCTCAGACTCAGCTCTCCATTCAGACCTCTGCACTTGGCCGGTGTCAAGACAGTTTGAAGGAGAGCCAAGAGCTGGCCAGGAACCTTGAGGAAACAGTGGCCCGTCAACGAGAAGAGCTCCACTTTGGAGAAATGGAGCGAAGGAAACTCCACAATACCATTCAAGAGCTCAAGGTAAGCTGTGATGAAGACCTATGTGTGTTTTTTTTGAAGAACAATATAGAACTGTGGGTTTTGTTTCTTTTCTTTTTTTTTCTTTTTTTTTCTGTTGTTCGCTGGGTTTCAATTTGTCACATCGTCTGTGTCTAAAATCACATACTCTCCGAGTAGGTACTTCTTTTGAATAAGTAATTACTTCACCATGTGACCTATCAGTGTCAGTTGTCACTTCTCTGCCATGCACAAATCCCCTCCCATGGCCTCTTGGGATAGTAAAGTGTCCATCTCACCAGAAGTAGTAGTAGGTCTGTAGTTTTGCCTGCTCTTATGAGGACTGTGAATTCAGACAAACTGCTCATCACACTGTTTTTTACATACTGTATCTTAGAGAAGTATGCAATTTATGGATGCAGCCATTATACTG
>NW_028117886.1:0-7500 GCF_965113295.1 Leuciscus leuciscus
CAGTTTTTGTGAATATTTTGAATTATATTTATTACATGGCTTGGTTGAATTCTAATATAGAATGCGGTGTGTAATTTCTTGATAACAGACGCTGCGAAGTATAACACACCGTTGCCATGCAAAACAGAGCGTTGCTATGGACGCGGAACGGACTATTTTCTTTAGCGGAAGCAATACAATCGCTTTTAAATCAATCAACTCCTTTTTAAATCAATATTTTGTATCAAATTATTTATTTATTTTGTAGGTAGCCATGTAATAAGCGGAATAATGTATAACGAGGCGGTTATTATAGTGAATAACAACCCCTTCAGGCTGATTCAAGACCCCTCCGCGTTCAGCCTGTAGGGTTGTTATTCGCTATACAACAAGTCACATTTTATTCTCCATTTAATCTCATTGATGTCTAGAAGAAACAGCTGAGGTATTAAAAAGAAGAGCGACAACATCGCCCCAGTAAAATGAGACAAATTATTTTTTATTGCATTAAATTATTAAGAATCTAATGAGGAAAACCCCCAAAGCAAGATGTCATGACACATTACAGTAATGGGAATTTTTGGAGGGAATGTGTTTAATCATCATTATAAAATAATGTTGCGATTCCAAAAATATTAATGATAAAAAAAAAATATTAATTCTTATTTTTTCTTTTGATTTTGGGGGTGAAATATGACATGGACATGTTTTGGTGAGATTCATCCACTAATGAAATATATCAGAAGACGAAAATACGCACAAAATGTGTCCAAAAAGCACCTCAAATTTCCTCTGAAGTTCCATTTGCGAGATTATTTTCTTCAGCTCCATCCATCTCACACACGTAAGTGTAAGAGTGTGTGTGTGTGTGTGTATGTGTGTGTGTGTGTGTGTTTAGCGTCTCCATCCGTTATATCCTCCTGTGAGGACGTCACGCCTGCTAAACATTGCTTAATGTTCCTGAAATGTGTCCTTCCACTTCTGCAGCGTTCTTAAAGGCTGATTTTAATCCAGAAATGATTTATGATTATGAAACATGCCTAATAAAGTCATCAGAACTTTGTGGAGGGTTTAAAGGGACCGTTCAACCCTTTATAATACTAATGTCATTCTGTAATTTTCCTCATGTTGTTTTAAAAACGTTCAACATTCCTGGCATGAAGATTAAATTGAATATTTCATTCAAATATATAGATAATTATTACTAATAATCAGTGTTGGCGAAAGTTTTATGCAACGTTTCTCCATTTAAAAAGCATTACTTAGTTACTTTTTAATGCGTTACATTACTTTTGCGTTACTTTTTCTCACCTGTACTGGGTTTGCTTGTTTTTTAATAACAACGGAACACGGAACACGGAACACGGAACACGGAACAGCTACAAGCAACAGCAAACAACGACCGACAAACAACAACTGAAGCACAGAGGTTTAAATACACAGGCAAACAATCTAAACAAGATAACAAGGGGGCGAGGCTAATTAGAAACACCTGGAGAGACTAATAAACAAGAAGAACTACAAAGGACTACAAAACATGGCACAGAACAGGAAATAACAAAAGTCCACACAAGACAAGGAGAACACAAGACAGGAATCATGACATACATATATATATTAGGGGTGTAACGGTTCACAAAATTCACGGTTTGGTTCGATACGATACGCTTGTGTCACGGTTCGGTACGGTTCGGTTCGGTACGTTTTCCATAGGCTACAGCAAAAATAAATAAATGCCAGCGAAAATTCCTTGAATTAATTTTTTTTATTATTATTATATTATTTTATGAAACTAACATCAGTATGATTTTTTTTTTTTGTTGCTTTTTTTACTGAGCAATAATGGAGCTATACTTGACTCTTCTTATGAGCATATAAAACAAAACAGCTCCTTGGACAAAATGAAATGTAATATTGTAGTAGTAGGCTAGTTATAAACAAAGGTTTATTTTAGTTCAGATTAACATTTGAGGGCAGCAATTGTATTCATAATGTCAAAATAAAACAGACGTAATGTTACTTGAAAGCATTATAGCCCACTATTCCTGACAAACTTCCATACCTTGCCGTTAGTGTTACTACAGTAAATCCATTCCACGGTGAATGTTGCTGATCTGTGGACACCGGCCAGTTCATTCATGGCACGATGTTTCTTCCTGGTTTCCACGTCAGCGCTGTTTGATCCGTTAATAACAGAGAAATGTGCATGTTTCTCACTAGATCTCGCAGCGATGTTATTACTTCAGTGGCGAATTCAAAAAGCATTTGAAATTCAAATGCTTTCTTTACTGGTCTGGATCTCTTAGCGCTGTGTGGTGTTGCTTGATCAGGCTCGCGCATAGGGCTCGCGAGTCCCGCTTCACAGGTCAAAACTGATAAACGGTCGACACAAACAGTAGCGGTTTTATAGGCACGGGCGAACCGGGCAATCGCCCGGGGCGGCATTTTTGGGGGGGCGGCACCGCCGGCACGAGCAGAAAAAACAAAAACAAATCTGCGCCGCGAAGCGGCTTTCTAATACAAAACGATTACTTGGTCACCACCACCAAGGTGAATTGGTTTAGTCTTGACTTCTGGTCGTGACTCGTGAGCGTGAGTGACAGTTGATCAGGGGATCTGTTGATTGTCGATGTCGAGGGCCAAATAAGAGATGGACAAGAAAGGTCAAAGCCATCAGGTGCCCAATTTAGAAACGAGCGAAAGATAAAGGTATGCAATGCAACTATGTTTACTCTATGATTACGGTATCCATGTCATGAATGAAGGGGCAATAATTGGTGGGTATAACTCTTATTTGTTAGCCTTTTTGCTATGATTCTTGCTATGCTTAACAATAATTCGTTTTTAACTCAAACACGAGATCTAATTTCACCATAATATTGTTCTTTGCAACAAAACTGTTGCAAGTTCAGTTATTACACTGCAAAAATGCTTTTCTTACTTAGTATTTTTGTCTTGTTTCCAGTCCAAATATCAAACATTTATTAAATAAAGAAACTCGAAAGGGGTCTCGCCCAGGGTGTAATTCAATGTAGAACCGCCACTGCACACAAACAATAAAGGCCAATTTATACTTCTGCGTCGGGTGCGCGTAGAAGGTACGGCGTAGCATACGCATTGACGTGTAGGGGGAGACCGGGGACAGTTGCAACCATAGACTGTAAAAAAATATGGACGTAGTGTCTGTGACGTCACCCGTAGGTTTCTGAAGAGCATTTTTGAAGCCTAAAGTAGGCGGAGCCGGCCGTCGCCATCTTGGCCTTGCGTCACTCCCGGATAACAGAAAATAGGCAAAGAGGCGGGGCGTGAGTGGAGCTGAGGAGCCTTGCTATGATTCTGTACTATTCTGCTAGTTGAAAATGTATTATGCAGTAACTTCATATTACTCTGAGAGTGTGTGTGTGACAGTGATTTATGTGCTTAACGTTACATGTCAGTCACTCTCTTTTTATAGTCTATGGTCCGTCAGCGCGGCATCGCTCAAGTTCGTAGAGAGCTTATTCAGTCCGTTTTAAATTCTGATTTTGGCCGCCTCTCAAATGGGTTAAACCATAGATATATTGCCTATGAAGTTCAAGTAAATGCGCTGGAAATCCGCGCTCATGTAAGGATGTGCATTTATTGCATGGACGGAGAAAGCGCCGACACCTGCAGGATTTCATCTGACGGTACTTAAGCATATTATAATCTATCTGTTCCGTGAGAGCAGAACGAACGAGCCTTTATTGACGTTTTTAAATCTGAAAACTCCAAAACGCAACGAAATTGTCAGACATCCATTAGTGCATGTTCACAGAGGAAAACAACTGAAATACAGCGCTGGTTGTTCTCTCGAACGATACTCGACGACAACGATGGAATCCTAAGCCGTGGGCGAAGTAATGGGTGTATTAAATTGTATGAAATAATCCCGGAAAAAAGCACAAAACACTGCAGAGATGGCAAGTTCAGCAGCTAACATATGCTGAGGTGAAGTGACGGCTAGTAACAGCAGACAAGACAAACGGCTAGCAATGACATCAGCGGGAATCCATCTGTCACTCAAGTGGCCACACCCTTAATTATGCCGAACTTTAAATATTAATCAACTAAACGGATGAGTTATAAAAAAATTCACCCCCCTCACAGTTGTTATGAAGGGCAAAATTAGCTGTATAGACCAAAGCCACATAGAGATCCAGGCTGTAAACATGTTTTTTTCTGCTGTAAAGTTGGTCATTTTAACATGGGGGAGATACAGATTTGACTCACTTCTGCAGCCAGGCCAAGCGGCCAGTCAATGAATTGCAGTTTAACTCACTTCCGTGTTGGTTTCAAGAGAGAGACGGGGAGGTTGCCGCTTGGTTGCAACACTTTTTGCATTTCTCTCAATTACTCAGAGTCTATTTGGACTAGACCAACCAAATTTGTATATATTAAACTTGCATCTGTCTGCTAATTACCCATACCATTTAAAGATGATTATATATGACATATCGTTCACAGTATTTATTTGAATGGAAGAAGTCAGATGTTGCAACTGACCCCGACCCAGGGGACAGTTGCAACACAACCCAGGGACGGTTGCAACATGTTAAAAATACCTTAAATTTCATTAATTAACTTAAGCTTTTTGTCTCAATGAGCAAAGAATTCTGAAAATATTAACTGTTTTAGGCCTACTATAATATTATAGTATTATTTATTTCAATAATATTATTGTAGCCTATTATTTATTTATTTAGTCATATTTATCAAATAACAGTTATTGAGTTTTGTTTGTTCATGTGTAGAACATAGGCCTACATAGATTCAGTGTGCAGGAGTTACAGATGCTATTCAATCTCTCCATATTTCAGTGTCAGACAGGAAGAATTTAACAATTTTCAATGCAACAAACTTTTATTAAACATGCAATTTATAACATGTTGCAACCGTCCCCGACCCTATCAGCCATGACAGAACATCATATGCCTGCTAGACACACTGACTTTGACACATGCTAACCATGTCACTTAGTAGTCAACAAAACAACAATTCAAACTATGTAAGTTTTGATTAAATCATACAAAATTTCAGGACAGTATGACAAAAATATATCTCATGAAAAAATGTACTTTCATACCTCCAAAACAAGTTTTGTTCAATAAATACATCAGCAGATGTTGAATATGTCTACTGTCTTCTTGGTGGGTGGAGGGTCTAACTGTGGTTGTGCAGTATGAGTGTCATCACTCTAGCTTGTTTCTGATTGGAGAAAAATGACATGTTGCAACCATCCCCTGTTGCAACTGTCCCCGGTCTCCCCTACCATACGTCGTACCCTTCGCCGTACCCTGACGTGCACCTCCTCAAAAATGTAACTACGCGTCGCGGCAACGCGGACCGCAAGATCTGTGATTGGTCGGCTGGATAGCATGGCGTTTCCTCCTACGCATTTCCGGAATGATCTTCTGCACTCTGCACCGCCCGCCCGCCATTTTTAAATTCCGAAGATCAGTGAAGAGCCATGGAAATAGACCAAGTGACAGAGAGATTGCTTGAAGAAGTGCGGAAATACAGCCATCTGTATGACTCCTTCACTCGCCATTGCTCGTAGAAACCTAAACTCAAAACAGCCGCGAGGAATGTAAACACAGTGGAACATTAAAACCCACCCGCGCCAACTAGCGTTTTGGCGGTGTAACTGCTGAGCAACACAGACATTCGCAGAAGTATAAATGCTCACGACGGCGTCGCCTACGTGCGTAGCCTATGACGTACACTACGGCGTACACTCGACGCAGAAGTATAAATTGGCCTTAAGAATAGCTCAGTTTCGTTCCTTGCATTGCATTTGCCAGTTGATGTTGTGGTCGCGCCAGCCTCTATGAGCGCGCTTGCCACCCGCGACGCGCCTTCATTTGAAATAACGAAATTTTGGTCGGCAGAAAAAATTGTCCAACGAACCGTTCGGTACGTAATGCGTACCGAAAACCGAACTGAAAGCCTCGTACCGAACGGTTCGATACGAATACGCGTATCGTTACACCCCTAATATATATATATATATATATATATACTCGCCAATTGGCCGGTAACATTTTTATGAATTCTAAAAATGCATGAGCGTGAACAAGCTTGAACGCCACTTGGGATACGTCGAATACTAAACTGAGCTCTTTCACGTCTTAATGCACTTGAACGGACAAAATCACACAAAATCATGTCAAAAACAAAACGAGTAACCTAGTAAACATGGCCGGTTATGTCTTGAGTGAACGTAAACAGTTGAGATAGTAAACGGATGTGTATCAGTATCAGTGTATTAGATCCGTGCATTCGCTCTTAAAGTGACAGCAGCCTAATATTCCTGATATGTGTGTTTAATGTTAATCATAAAACATCGGACAAAGAAAAAATCTGGGATTTTTGAAATCAAGGATTCATTAATACAGATATTTAGTGAAGAATATGCAATTCTATTTTACATTTGCTTACTTTATTAAATTTCAGTTCCTGAAAACCACTGTCAGACCAGCCTGGAAAACCTCAAAAGCCCTGATTATTTCATTTTGTATCTTTGTTATATTGTAATTATTCTGTGCTTTTGCTTGTAATTTTTATTTGTTCTTATTCTAATTCCGCCTGTTTACTTGCCTTCAATAATGTTTTACTGGTGAATATGAGCATGAGATTTTAGAGCTTATGATTTGAGAGAATATGATTATCCTTTTGTGTCTCACAGAAGAAAGAAAATCACACAAGTTTGGGAACAACACGAGGGCGAGCAAGTGATGACAGAATGATCATTTGTGGCTGAACTGTCCCTTTAAACACATCAACAAACAAACACAATGTACTCATGTTAGCGTGGGCTCTCCGATTATTAACCCACACACACTCCTGAATGGGATAAATAGAATCAGACACAATGGCCTTAAGCGTTGTGAGGCGAGTCTTAAAATAGCGCTATTCTTCGGCGAGCGAACGCACACGACTGCAGGGTCTCTGGTGGTCTTTCGGCAGCAGGCTGAGGATGTCAAACAATGCAGGAGGGAACGCTCGTCAGGTGGACAGATGCCTGACGATTTACACACACACACACACACACACACACACACACACACACACACACACACACACACACACACACACACACACACACACACACACACACACACACACACACACACACACACACACACACACACAAATATGAAGGTAAATTACTGCCAAAAAGATTTCCATAAAAAACATTTAGGTGTTTTGAATAAGCCATTAATGTGCTAAGAATCCCTAACGTGTCGAGCCCATGTTCTCTATCGCAGATGTAGTTCTGTACACACACTGGGTCAAGCTATAGTTGATGAGCTCTGACACTGGTGGACGTGTTGGGCGAAGCGTTGTGGTTTGTCATGTGTCATCAGAAACAGCACAGCCGGGATTTAGTTGCAGGAAAGCGTATAGTTTAACATTGACAAGCCTAGTTTACTAGTTTAATTCCTTTCTGGACGAATATTCGAGTATCCAGAATATATTGCTGATCACTATCAGAGATAC
>NW_028117886.1:12500-18411 GCF_965113295.1 Leuciscus leuciscus
TGCAATGTCCTGGCAAACATCTCCTCTGTGACCACCCTTGATGGAAACTTCAGTGTGTGGCATCTTTACTGTGCACTAGAAGTGTGTACTTTTCTGAGCACACAAAAAGACATGCGTCGTGTAAAATAACGCATTGATGCATGTATTGATCTGACAATAACATTTCTATGTAGCAGTTATGGAATTTAATAAAAAAAAAAAAAATTTTATAAAAAAATAAAAACATAATAATAATAAACATAAAAATAAACATAAAAAAACAAACAAATAATAAAATAACATAAAATAAAATCCAGCTAAACTCTAAATTAATCTCTGGACAAGTTTGATTGATTTTGATTTGTCCAAATAAATGCTGAAAACACAAACGTAGATGTTACTCTTATTTTTGATCAAATAAAATAAAAAGCTGGAGGGACAATCAAACATGTACAAAAATGTTAATTTAAATTTAAATAAATAAACAATAAATAAATAAATAAATAATAAAAAAATAAAAAAAAATAAAAAATAAATAAAAAATAAATAAATCAGAATTTGGAAGACATTTTACCCATTAAAAATTATAAAAAAAAATTATAACAATCATCATTATTATTATTATAAATAATAAAATAGAAACAAAAATTTCCGTAACCAATTGTGAACAAATTTAGTTTGAATGAATAATCTATTTGTAATCAAATTGTTGTCCAAGCATATATTTCCACGCCTAATCACTGCGTAAACCTGCGTCTTTATACGACAGACTCCTTTATGACTTACAGTCTGCATTATAATTCATCATTACTTCACCAACAGCTTCATGTGTTTAAGAACAGTTTCATAACACACTAACTGCAGTCTCAGCACTGTATTATCATGGGGATTCAGGACACAATATCAAAGGAGCAAGACTCTGTTCTTCTGCATTTCTCTTCTACCTTCAGCACAGAACAAACCCGCAGGAGCACAACACACTTTCAACACACACCTTCTCCATCCAAGAGCCGGCGAGTTTCAGGCTGGAAGTGTCATGTTTACGTGCAACAACTCCCACTGTAAAAAAAAAGAGGATAATTAAAACGTTCTCGCGCTCTGGCAGGATTTCAGATTCCTCATATCGACGCTGCACTTTCTAATTTCTCCTGTTTCATATTTCACGCACGCTAATCCCACACGCCTGGCTCTGGTTGTGCTGACCGTGTTGTTGGGTTTCCTTAAACAGACACAGAGTGATGTTAGCATATGTTCTGTCTGCTTCTGGGAGTCTGTGGGGAGCGAGCTGTAATTATACCAAACACAGATTTTACTCATTAAACTTGCTTTCTGCTCGCTGGAAAGCAGCCCTGCGTTCACATTCTCCAGTCCCGATGTGATCTCATTAGTTTTTGTAGGTATGAAAAGTTTTTTAAGACTTTTGGATAAATAATATCATAAACAGCATCTGGCATTTAAACCAATGCAGCTCTTACAGTACGGTTCCACTGGCTAACATTAGTTAACTAACATGAATTAACAATGAAAATTAACTATTGATCGTAGTTAATGTTAAGTTCAACATTTAGTAATATTTTATTAAAATCAAAAGTTGTATCTGTTAATATTATTTTATGGACCCAAGCTAACATGAACTAACAATAAAAAAATAAAAAAACAAAAAAATAAAAATAATAATAATAATAATAATAAAAATAAAAATAAAAATAATAATAAAATAAAAATAAAATGTGTAATAATAAAATAATAATATTAATAAAAATAATTATTATTATTCTTTCTATTATAAATCATAATAAAAAAGGATTTGCACCAATTGTGCAATAAGGTTCCATTAGTTAACATTTCACTAGTTAAAATGAAGAATGAAAAATACTTCTAAAGTTTTTTTCTTCCTGTTAATATTATTTATTGAACCTGAGCTGACATGAACTAACAACGAACAAAAATAAAGAAATATTATTAAAAAAACAACAAAAAAAAACAACAAAAAAAAACTTGGAAGACATATAACAATTATTATTATTATAATAATAAATCAAAATAAAATAAAGTTGTCAAAATGTGGCCAAAGCATATATTTACAAAAAATCAAAAATAAATAAATTTGAACCAATTGTGAGCAAATTTCAATGAATTTTCTATTTGTAATCAAAGGATTATTGTAAGGAGTGAGAGACATGAAACCAGCACAGATGTAATGGATGGAGTGACGCTCAATAAAAGTGAAGCGCTGACAGGATGACAGAGAGCAGTGTGGACACTTCCCGGTGATGTGATGTGATCATGTGATCATGTGTTATTGATGAGGCTTGTCTTTACATGCTAATGGAGTGTATGTTCAGACAGTGGGGCCTTCTCTCCGGGAGATGAATATTCATGAGCACCTGCACTTACTCACTCTTACACACTAGCGTCACACATGCCGGAGTCCGTCCCGCTCACGTGCGCCTTACAGGGATCTGATCCTGATGATGCGCTTCGGTCCCATGTGGGATATTCAACAATACAAACAAAAAGTGGGATTTTAGTGTCATTCATATACTGTCATAGTATGAGTAGCTTTTATTCTTATATTTTCAGTTTTCATTGTAGTTTAGTTTTAGTCATTTTGTTATATAATGTAATTTTTATATTTATATTTAGCTTTAATTTATTAGTATTTCAGTTTTAGTAATATTAGTCATTTTGTTATGTGTTTTTGTCCTCTTTAATATTCTATTTATAGCTTTAATTTATTTTTATTTCAGTTTTAGTCATTTTGGTCATTTGATTATGTGCTTTTGTCCTTTTTAATAGCTTTATATATATATATATATATATATATATATATATATATATATATATATTCGGCTTTAATTTATTTTTATTTCAGTTTTAGTCATATTTTTAGTTAACAATATATCAACACTTAAGTCTAGCAACCAAAATAGCAAAGGATGATGTTGTGCAATGAATTTGTTTAGCGAGCGTACGGTTATCAACAGAAAAATTATCATTCAAAGCAGAAACGTGACTTACTAATGCATTTTAATTGCTTAAAAGTGAATGCTAGTGAAGCTGTGTCCATTTCTTTATTTCGAAGTTTTCGAGTATTTCGAAGTAGGAAGTGGGAAATTCTGAGTTGAAGATGAAAATAAAGTCTAGTCACAGTGGAGAAGCCCTGAATCAGGATCACCGGAGAACATCGGGACCTACAGATGTACTGGGCTGAACTGTGTTACGAGCTCAGCTGTAGAGCTCTTCAGCCCGTGAGGCTTTATTGATATAACTACACACACACACACACACACACACGTGCCCACAGCAAGCAGCACGTTAACGCCATTAGCATGTCATTAAGAAGCAGATGAGCGCCCAGATGCTGCGTGCTATAGCTTCCAGCGCCCCGCGTGTGAAGACATGAGCTGAATACCCCCACAAACACGAGAGCTTCAGTGTCAGTCTGTTCACACACTCTGAAGCCCTGTTCGCACCAAGGACGATAACTATAAACATAACCATAAAGATATAGTTCTAAAAATCGTTCCAAATATAAAAGAATAGCAGAGATCACATTAGATATCACAAATTTTCCAGTGATATTTCTCGGAGCTTTTCTCTTTTGTAATGTCTCTCAGGTCTCTCGCTTTCTACAGTCTTTCTTCAAATCTCCCTCTTGCTCCTCCCACAGTATGACTGGACAAGCCCCCTACTGCTGATTGGCTCACTCTCTCCTCCCACATAATGAGTGGACACACCCCCTACTGCTGATTGGCTCACTCTCTCCTCCCCCATCATGAGTGGGCACGCCCCTACTGCTGATTGGTTCACTCTCTCCTCCCCATCATGAGTGGACACGCCCCCCTACTGCTGATTGGCTCACTCTCTCCTCCCCCATCATGAGTGGACACGCCCCCAACTGCTGATTGGCTCACTCTCTCCTCCCCATCATGAGTGGACACGCCCCCTACTGCTGATTGGCTCACTCTCTCCTCCCCTCATCATGAGTGGACACGCCCCCTACTGCTGATTGGCTCACTCTCTCTCCTCCCCATCATGAGTGGACACGCCCCCAACTGCTGATTGGCTCACTCTCTCCTCCCCTCATTATGAGTGGACACACCCCTGCTGCTGATTGGCTACAAGTGTTTTGCTCTGCTTGGTCCGATCCACTTTCAACAGTGTTTCTCAGAAATCACTTACTGCACCTTTAACATTCTCCTTAAACAGTCTGACAGAAAGCATGCTGGGAACTAGAACTCATTCAGTTTGAGTTTAACATAATCCAAAGTTCAAGTGACTTTTTTCTATTGAGCACAATGAACTTTCATTAATATTTGAGTGAAATGAACTCATATAATTTATTTAATTTCACCGCACATCTTTGTTTAATGAGCTTATGGCTCGATTTCTCCTTTTCTTTGTGGTCTACAAATCATTTTTAAGGCTTAAATATCTCACACATGTAGGCGGCACTGGAACAAAACCCCTTCATCTGATTGGTCAAACCTAGTGTACAACATTAAAGAGTAGCTATACGGTTGATACTCCTACTCTATGACAAATATTCTGTCACCAAAGTAATTTTCGGAGAAACATCTAAGACTATAAGTTTATACCTAACGAAACATAAACGAGAACCTCCTGAGCTACAAAACTGCAAACTCTGAGCAAAATAATTTTCCCCTGGGAAAGCAAGCGAAAAGCTATTTTGTGTTGAGTTTCTCATGAAGTTGAAACCGAACCAATTGCTCTTGTTACTTTTGATCCAATCAATAAATTGAATCTCTTTTTCTCTGGCACTGGGATCCAATTCGTGCCTCCAGACTCCATTGATCGGCTCATCCTTTGTAAGCGTTCTCTGGAAGCGCTTGGTTTTCAAGCATTAAAGGAGGAGGTGAGGCGGGGTGGAGGAACACACCGATATAGAGCGAGAGAGATTTCACACACATCAATTCTCTCACGCCCTCTATGAAATACATGCTCAGCAGTCGTTTACATGGTGAGAAGAAATGCCCCTAAAATCAGGTCCATCCAATTCTTTACTAACATCTGAGGGCCATTATTGGGAGAGAGAGTCATTACACCTCACTGAGAGAGTCATCAAAGTAATTCCTCCCAACAACTCCACTTCACAAGAGCTGAAAGAGACTCGCGACAATACCTCAAGTGGTCCTATGTCACGAGGATTCAACTTTTCATTGATCTTTTTAAATAAAAGTTGAGTGTGCTATGTGTGATCACATACATGCTATTTTAAAGGTTCCTAATTTACTTTTGGACTCTCCTACAATTATTTTCCATGCATCCAAGGTCAAAAAACTTAATTTACTCATATTCGAAGATTCAGTCTCTCTAAGCCCCGCCTCTCTGAGAGCTGCTCTGCTCTGATTGGTCAGAAAGCAAACGCTCATGATCATATCTGAATCTCAGCTCTTGACACACAGTGATACGAACAGTGACGATGGCGTGGGTTTTACCGGATCAATCTGCAGAAAACAGCGTCTTCTCCACATGAACAACACGAACCAAACTCTTCCAGTCTCAGATAAACTACAGTGTTTGAGGGCGGAGCTAAGAGACGCTGTTCAGCCAATCAAGACCACAGGCTGGCTTTATGCTAATGAGTTACATTCTTACATCGGTATGCAACAGGAAGTGAGACTGAATTACTGACGACTCGTTTCAGTTCAGAATCACTTTGTTCTTTTAGGAGACAAAAACTACATTAATCTGCACTTTAATCTTTAAAACTGCATGAAAGGTAATATTCACATGAGCTAAATTGGGGCACTTTTATGATTTTTATTGTAAGTTTTTTTATAATTTTTTAATTGAAAGTACAGGTTTAATAATCCATAGAAAATATATATGTTGTCAACAAAGTATTTTTTAAATTGTAACTAGAAGAATACTTTGTAACTTATATTTATTATTGTACATTTAGAAT
>NW_028117885.1:0-18410 GCF_965113295.1 Leuciscus leuciscus
TGCTAATATCAGCGCACGGATTTCAATTTGGCAGTTTCATGATGTCGTTGGTTTTAGGTGAATTGTGATTGTTTGATTGCATTATTATTATAATTATAATATACTATTATTATTATTATTATTATTATTAGGCTATAGCTTCATCAGAGTATTTTTTTTTTTTTTTTTTTTTTTTTTTTTTTTTTTAGTGTGCAACACTGGAGATTTGCTTCAAGTCTTAATTGACTATGAACCCTCCCCATTTTCACACATTATATACGTTGTAAAATAAGAAACCAAGTTAATAAAACTCAGAGGTGTGTGTGTGCATTATGCACGAAAAGCACATTCATAATGACTTCAGAGGACAGAGCGCCAATAACGACACATGGCTCTTGAAGCCATTTCTCTTTCACGATTGATCACGATTACTGTCGTTCTATTCAAAATAAATATAGTAATAATCATGTTATATGGTACTTATTAGACATACACATTTGTCATGGTGTTTATCATTGTTAAACTGACAAAAAAAAATTTAGAAAAAAAAAATTAAATAGAATGTGTCAAGCAGGTATAGCCTAGCTTCGTGCGTTCATATTTAACACTATAAAAACTATATGACACATTTTGCCCATAGCCTACATAAAATGCCTAAAAAATATATAATTAATTACAAAGCGATAAGTAGCCTAAATAAATTTCGCTAAATAATTAAGTCTCTAGGCTATTTCATACTAAGCGCTATGTCTTTCGTTTATTAGCCTACTGAATTTATCATACGTCATAATTTGTTTACACATACATTTTTGAGGTGAATTAACTGGCAGCAAATTTTCGGTAAACGCGAACTGATTACATTTGCCTTATATTTGTGCACCTTTAAATCTATATTTGGGACGCAATTTGAAGTGAAGAAGTTTGCAGTGGGCATCCATCATTGTGCATTGAGAAAGAACAGGTCCTGCTGCAGCTCCAGCGCTCTCCTTTATGGCTTCATCGAGGATATTGAGTAAGAATGTCAAGAGTGGCTTGTCTAAAACATTTATCACCAAAGATGAAGAGTACAAGATCATCACGTAATCGCCGATGATGCCACAGACTGCCAATTAAATGAGATAATATCACAGCCTATTTAAATACCTGAAAGAAAAGTGTGTTTTGAATGCTTAAAAACAAATATAGTAATAATCATGTTATGTGGTAGGCTACTTATTAGACATACACATTTGTCATGGTGTTTATCATTGTTAAACTGACAAAAAACAAACAAACATATAAAATGCTAACATTGTAAAATAAGCAGGAGAAATGAAATGTTTATTAAATATGAAAAAATATATAATAAGTGCATATCCAATGTCCAAAATAGTTAAAAGTTCTTTCTTTCTTTCTTTCTTTCTTTCTTTCTTTCTTTCTTTCTTTCTTTCTTTCTTTCTTTCTTTCTTTCTTTCTTTCTTTCTTTCTTTCTTTCTTTCTTTCTTTCAAATTACATTAATTTACAAACGGATTTAATAATATTTTCATTGTTTTCATGAATGTGTGTAATCTATGTATGCGCGTGCAATTTTTTTTAAAGATCAAAACCAGGGCAAATTAAAATATATTGGCTGGGCATAATATTCCTTCATCAGGGCGAGCGGGACATTAGTGGAAAGTATGACATCCATGCCCTTTACGGATTAGGTTTTGTAAAGTCCGTAAATTCGTGAAAGAAAAAAATATTAAAAAACAATTAATCCATGATTCTATGTCTTGGAAAGGAATATGTCATTTAGAGCGGTATTCATAATTGTGGATTTGTGCTGAACTATTTGTAAAATATGCTACTGCACTGGCAGTACATTTGTTTTTATTGCACCTTTGTTATTTGCAACAGTTTGTTATTAAAAAAAAATCGTGGCTTTTTTGTGATAATTTTGTGTAATTTTGTATTGTCTTTATCTTAATGTAGCAGTAAACTAGGCTATTACTGTTTTATTTTAATATCCAGTCATTATGCTTAGAGAAAAAAAATAAATCCCGAAGAAACACAGAAAATAGCATTTACTTGTTGACCCTTAATGAGGGTAATTAAAAAATAACATACATGTTTCAAAAATATCATAGGCTATGCATTTCTTTATAGTATGCCGTTTTTGGAACTTTCGTGATAGAACTGCATTTCCTTTAAATATTACTTACAAAAAATTTAGCCGATTATTCAATTTTTCCACTTTCCTTTCAGTACTGGGTTAGTTAATATTGCTTCTGAATTTGCATCTAGGCTATAGATGCATTTCAAGCGCATGCACCACTGACGCATTAGATAAATTAGAAGTTTCACTGCAAAGCATTCACCTGTAGCATTAAGACCATTAAACCGCTAGGTGGAGATAAAACCCCCTTCAACCATGTGGTTCAGTGGAAGGCTTTCAAGTGCCTGTCTTTAACATCCCTCTAGGCTGGATCAAAATAAAACCAGGTCACCATAAACCCACTTGCATGTGAATGACACTGAAAGAGAAAAATAAAACTAGATGTTATGCAGTCATATACCCTTAAACTGTAAGCTGCTCCGCTGGCACGTCAACCTCAATGATCCAGAGACATTTATTTTCTATCACATCATGCAATAAAGATTATGACAGTGCCTGAGAAATCTCCAAAGTGTACTCCTTCACCCCCACCCCCACCCCACACACACACACCTCAGAGTTCCCTCTATGTTTTCCAACAAGACTTGCATACTTACAGGAAAAGTTATCCCAATGAGCCCTCTCACTCACCTCTAAGGGTGCTCTGGAAGTGGGTTAGACTTGAGAAGAACCCAGGTGGTCACATGAAGTCTACCCAGCTGCATCCCCCCGCCTCTTTGAAATATACATGTAAAAGTTGATAAAACATTAAATTAACCATTAATAAAAATACTAAAAGGAAATGAGCTGCAAGCAACACTGTAAAAAACAACTTTTTTTTCTTTTGTCAAATCAACTTGGATAATTAATGTGGTTCGGATAACATAATATTTTGAATTTCTATTTATTAAACCAATCTCATTCATTGTATTAACTCAAATTTTAATATCAATGAACGCAACCAGATAACTTACTTTTAAGTTAAACCAACAGTACTTTTTTACAGTGTATAACAGCAACACGTTAAATGCTAAACTAAACATTCTTTATTTTCAGAACATAAACTACCTTAAATATATGCGTGGCCTGGTTCAGAACACCAGTGTGAATGAGCTGAGTTATGGAAATACAACTCTGAATGAAGGTTCTTGCCCAAAGCCTCTATATTTTCAGTATATTATGAACAGGCAGCTAAATCTCTTAGCAATTAAGCTGTGCTCAGCATCAATCACGTTTCTCGTCCCATTGGCCACAGTTTTATAGCTGCTTCAGACACTAGCTGCTGAAAAGTTAAAAGTGAAGCCCTGTACCTGGATTATGTTGCCTTTTGATGTTTTTCTCTCTCAGACGTCCCTGCAAAAGACGTACTTACACACACACACACACACACATACACACAGACAGACAAAAAGGCCCCTTCTGCCATCCAAAGGCCAAAGAACAAGACAGACCACCAACAGCCACAGCATAGACTGTTAGGCTTTTATGGGCCTTGACCGCCTAGTGGCTTAAAATGCATTGGGTTCAATATTTTGTTGGTGACGGGAGGGGGAATCAGTTGAGTCAGGTATACTATGGCCTCCAAGGCCCTGGGGAAACACTGTGAGTTGTAAATCCGGGAGTCCATGAGGCCTTTTTATGGCGGTATATGAATGAGACTTGGGTCAACTTTCAATTCAGAAATAAAACAAACTCAGGCTAAAACGTGCTTAAAAGCACCGCAGCTTTTGTTTCGGGCCTCATTCCAGACAAAAGCATCAAAGAGGACAAGGAACTCATTGTGCGACGTCCGCCGAGACAATTGAATTGTGTACGATGGCTAGGATCTGGTGACAGACGAGTGATTTCATGGAAAAACAGAGGGGAAACAAGAAGGAGTAGAGAAGGGAAACTAAACTGCCCTTTTGAAATGGGGGAGGAGTGATAAAAAAAGGAAAAGAACAAATGACAAATAGAGAGGAGATAAACCACACTCCCTACTGACACACATCCAGGTCACTGCCTCTATAACAGTATCCCCTGTGCCATGGGGTCTTTCCTCCAGCATGGCGTCGTTTGATACAGAGACCAGGCCTCTGAAGCAACAGGGTGCCGACCCAATCACAGACTTCGCCCATCCCCTTGGGTTACTTTTGGCATTCACTGAAAAAAAACAGATGGCGTCTTGCATTTACCAGCTCGGCTACAATGAGCGTAAGGGATCTGTTGTGTTTTTCAGCCTGTGATTGTGCTTAAGGCTAAACTCTGAACACAACAGCAAAAGTTTAGGCAAGACGGATTGTTCAGTTCACATGAAAGAAGCAAATCCGCATCCATTGGGTTTCCGAAACTCTGAAGGACTACACCTCCCAGAGGTCTTTGCGAGTCTGTAAAGTAACAGCACTGTTGAAAGCTTTGGAGGAGACGCCAATGCTAAGCAGAGCTGCTCAAAAGGGTGTTAGCACCTGGGTGGTAAGGCAACTTTCCCATGTCATAACAGCTCTGGTGGTTTCTATCACACCGATTACAAAGCTGTAAAAATACTTGAAATGCACTGCATTAAAACGCCATCGGATTTATTACTCTCAGTGATAACGCAACCTCTGTGTTCGTCAATACGCACTTTGTGACACGTTGACTGACAGGTCCAAGTATATGCTGTCAATACAGAACAATAGCCATGTCTTATTCAAAGGGCCGTTAAAAGAGAGGATGACATTGACCCCGACACCTCTCTAGACACTTGAAGGTGATACTTTGATCACTTCAGATTTGTCTAAACCCATAAAGAAATCACAGAATAAAACGATAAATTGAATAAAAAAAATGCAAAAAGTCATTAGCATGACTCAAGGAGAACCATGTGGTCTTAATGACAAAGCCTCTCTCTGTAATGACCTTAGTTAATGGCTACATTGCAAAGGGGCCCCATGTCTGCGAGACACAGACAGGAATGAGATGACAATAAGAGAGGCCCATGCAACCAATCAACCACTGAGAACGATACCTTCTTAAAATAGACACGTTAAAGAGAAGCTTTGGAAAACAAGCTGATGGTTACAAAATCATTTTGTCTACTTGATTAACAAAATTCAAATTCCATTACAATTTGTTTTGATGGTCTTAATGTAACACACAACTGTGGTATATTTGAAAAACCATTAGTGTGTCAAATTCACTCTGCATAGTTTTACATTAGAAGACATGGCAGTGAGTGGAAAAGGAAAACGTAAACCCCTAATTCCTACCAAACAAGCTGTTTCTCACTTTTGGTTTATGGGCAGCACCACACACACACACTCAGGGTAAGGCTTTCACACCTCATTAGCTGAAATAAAACCCATCCAAGCATTTGAACGAGTTAGGCCAGGGCATTTTTACCTGCCTTTGCAATAATAAAGTATGTTTTGTATGTCAGTTTATGTCCCAGCTTTGACTTTCAAACATTAAAGCTTAATGTTTGCATTTAAAGGGATAGTTCACCTAAAAATAAATATCCTGTCATCATTTAGGCTACTCACCTTTATGTAGATCAGAATTACTTTCTTTCTTCTGTGGAACATAGAATGGAAATCAATGGAAATCAACAGAGCTGGACCTTAATGATAGACGTTGAATGCATCAATGCATATTGAATTTAAGACGAAAGAAAACAAGAGGGATAGACTTGCAGTCTCTACAAAGGCAAGCAATTGTATGAAGGTCCTAGATCACATAATTTATGTAAAACTGTTTAAATTATTTTTTGTCTACGGCATCCTACTCGGCATTCAGGTTTGGAACGGGATGAGGGGGAATAAATGACATATTTAGGTAAACCATCACTCAGTGTATCAACCATATTTCTAGAAATAAAGTGCCATTTTTAATTCCTGTTTTTATGCTTTATATTTAGAATTAAAAAAAGGCTGAATGTGTATAATACAACATATAGTATTTTTTATTTTTTTATTTTTATAAGACTAAATAAGTCAAATACAAGCAGGAGTCGGATAAATATCTCATAATCTAAGACTAAATAAGTAAAATACAAGCAGGAGTCGGATAGATATCTCATATAATCTCAGTGAATAGGCATGTGATTTTATTACATAGTCATACATTATATATATATCTACTGTATTGATTGCCATTTGAGACATGCAATGAAGAGGTAGATGTGAACAATCTGTAAAGAGTCAATTCTGAATATATTTCATGCTATAATTGTGTACTAATTAACAGAAGCCACCGTCTCACTGTGGGATAATTTGTCATGGAAAACTGTCTCATTAGGCCAAAGACTAAAATAATCTAACTATCACATTTTTCTTTATCACTGTGTGGTGTGTATGCTAGCGGATATGTGGGATTTCCTGTGGCTGCGTGTCTTCTCAGTTTTAACTGTGTTCATTCTCACTAAGGTTAATGAAGTGTTCTTCAGTCTCCAGCATTCTTTCCCTTTTGCAGGCAAGAAAGAGAGGGACAGAGAAAAAAAAGAGCGATACTTTTAAGGACAAAGGCAAACTGTGCCTGATACATTATAGATACATATTAATAAATTAAGTTTCCCTCGTTTTTACACAATTCACATTGTTTGAATATCCCACACTTTTATAGCTCTGGATAAAGAGATTTACGGCTGTGTGTTTCTCTGGGTTACATAGCCTTTCTTATTGCAGGGTGAAAGGTCAGTGATAATGTGTATGGGATGAAGCAGAGATGAAACACTAAAGCTCGGTTATCTCTGCGGCCCGTTTCCCACAGTAGATATGTCATAGAGGGCCTCTTTTTCCTTACCTTCCCTGACCCCTGCGCTGATGTGCGCGCCTGGATGGTTTTGTCATTTGTTGTGCTTAACATTATAGACATCGTTCACCACCAGGACAGGACCAATCTTCGCTCGGTGCAGAAATGGCTCCTGCTGAAAAGTTTCTGATAAGTGTTGATGTTGGAATGCTGTCCATGCTGCAAAACTGCTGACCGGAATTGCAAAGCAAAGTTTTTTTAATTATACCCTTTATTGTTTTATATAAATTACATTATATATATACAGTATATATATATTGCTATCATTGGTATAATATATTTTTGACGATTGTTTTTACTGATGTTCTTTCTTTTTTAGTTCTGAATGTGTATAATATATATATATATATATATATGATTTTTGTAAAAAATAATTGTATATTAATATTACTTTATATGATTAATATAACATTAATATTATTTTTCCTCTGACTTACCGTATTTTTTTATTAGCTTTGGTACTTTTTCACAAGTAAATTGTACATTTTCAAAACTATTAGTTGAAAAATCTAAACTGATCACAGTTGTAACAGTCATTATTTTAAAACCTGATCCCATGCTTTCATTAATGTTATACACATTTCAGTCCACATAATCATTGACACATTATAAAATAATCTCTCTCTCTCTCTCTCTCTCTCTCTCTCTCTCTCTCTCTCTCTCTCTCTCTCTCACACACACACACACACACACACACACACACACACACACACACACACACACACACACACACACACACACACACACACACACACACACACACACACACACACACACACACACACACACACACACACACACATGTATACATACACATTTTGAACATAGTGGTGGTTATTTTCTATAAATCACTTATGTAAAAAGAATTAAGGAATTAATTAATTTGGTTATCCATATTGGAAAATGCAAACAAGTTCTATAAAAAGTGTCTATGGAATCAATATCTATATAGAAATATTTATGTGTACCAAATGATTCATTGATTGACCAGCTCAGTTGGATTAAATAATAGACAAATGTATTACAGTTTTTCTCAGTCGCTTTGGTGCATTTCTCACATCACTATTTACATTTGCACAACAGTTAATGCAGTTCTCAAAACAATTAGTACAAACTGCAAAACCTACTTGATAACCTGCAAAAGTGTGTCACTTGCTCAAAATGGATAGCTCGTTCCTCAAAAGCTAGTATTCATGTCAATGAAAGTGTCAGTGTCATCAAGATGAAAAGTCCTGACACCATTGTTTATGAACAAGATAGTCAAATGGCTTTGTCATGTTTTCATTATGACAGTTTACTCTGTAAATGTTTTCCAATGCAAAAAAGTCAGATCTTGGTGACACTACCTGAGAATGCTCAAGACAGCACTATATACTATTTGCACAGCTATTTGAAAAATACAGTAAAGTTACACATTACTGTATTTAGTGAGGTAACATTGAGTACAAGACACTGAATATGTATGTTTCACATTTTTACTGCATATGCTCTTTGCAATTTTAATTTGTTCACAGCATTGTGCAAAAGAAAAAATACACCCTTATTTACAACAAACATAAACTCCCTTTGGGTAGAGCTGTGCACAACTGGAAACAATATTGCAGTACATATTGGAACTGAACATTGGTTGCAACTAATGCTTCACACACCCCTTCTCATCAGTGAAAGCTGAGATTCACCTGAAAGAAATTGTTCAGTTTAGGAGACATTTTCAGGAAAAAAAAGATTTACAAAAATTGGTAAAATTTGCTTGACAGATTTTGACAACTAGTTCAACATTTTTGTATGTAATGACTCAAGCAATGAAATGAGGACTATTAGTTTTATATGGAATGACTATTCAGCATTCACAAGTATAGTTAATTTTGACTGACATGACATAAGCAAATGATAATGTTATAGAACAGCAGAGAGTTGTATGAAAGCAATTGATTCATGTCCAAAAGCATTTGCAATTTGTTGGAAGGAATGAGAAACTGCTACTATGATGTGCACAAATGACTAAATGTTGTGGAGGTTGAACTAACTGTTGTGCAAATGTAAATAGTGATGTGAGAAATGCACCAAAGCGACTGAGAAAAACTGTAAACTTAACGAGAAGAGATGCAAATTAAAAGTTTGATAGTAAGAGCTTTATGAAAGGCAGTTACTGTGAATGAAACATTTATATAGATGAAACACTTATTTTGTGTTGTGAAAAGGATACTTTGTGATTTTATGTATTAAACTAACACAATTGAAAACATGCTGAAATGTTTGAAAAATTTGCACTTTTGAGGATCTGTTGTGATATTAGTAGAGTTCTGAGAATGTACGCCTTATTTGAAAATACCAAAGCGAATAATAAAGCTTTGATAATACTGAAGCAACTACGAAGCAGATTTGTACATTTCAGACATGTAAACTTCATTTGTTATCCAATAGTAACATTGTTTCTGTATCAATTTGATATCAGCAAAACATACTGTAGAATAAAACAATAAAATACAATAAATAAACAAAATGCACATATACACCAATCAAAGAATGTGAAAATGTATATTTTATAATGATTATCATAAGATTAAATCTATCATACTCCAAACATAATTAACTCAGACAGACAGATCATTGACTGACGGTAGGTAGGTAGATAGATAGATTAGATAGATAGATAGATAGATAGATAGATAGATAGATAGATAGATAGATAGATAGATAGATAGATAGATAGATAGATAGATAGATAGATTGCCTTAAAGGAAACCTATTGCCTTAAAATTGTTAAGAAAATAAACTTATATGCAGTATTTTTTTTTCTCCACTGCCTTACAAAACTATCAGTATATGCCATGCAAACCATCCCCCAATACAGAGCACTCCAGGTAACGTGGAAGCTAATGAGTGAGTCCAGGCCACATTAAGTGCATGCTGCATAGGTGCTGTACAGGGATGAACAGATAAGGAAAAGAGATAGGAAGTACCTCATACAGTGCCTCTCTTCTCTCTGAACGAGCTGTTCTCTTTGATTAGTCAAATGAGTGGAGCGTCTGGTTGTGGATGTTAACGTGATTAGGCCTTTGCTCCGATGCCTTGATGTCACATACCCTAAAACCAGAGGCTTTAGCGGCACTGAAGGCCAGCTGGTAGATATGTGGCTGGATTCTGGACAGCAGGCTGGGGGTGAGGACAGCTGTGGATGGAAATAAGAGGGCTCTTAAAGGGCCATAACTGGACCACCCATTGCTCTTATGCCTTTGAGTAACACTGAACAGGTTACCATCAAATTTAATTCTCACAACAACAAAAAAAGAAGATAATTCTGTCATAATTTATTCACCATCATGCCATTCAAAACTTGTATATCTTTCTTTCTTCTGCAGAGCACAACATATATTTTGAAGAATGTTGTCAACAAAACGTTTTCGAGTCCACTGACTTCCATTGTATGGACAATAATATTAATAAAATACTCTTTTCCACAGAAAAAAAATAAGTCATTGAGCAACATGAGGGTTCGATGATAGAAATTAAAATGTACATTTACAATTTGCACTGTGCTGCCAAAAGCTATGTATAATAAACAGCAAAGTAATTCAACATGCTGCAATGTAGACAGGGTTTAGTATTACATTTTTATAAAATCTTGTAAAAAATTCCATGTGATATTGCGTGTGACATAAGAAATGATCATTCTTTTATCAGTATAGCCACAATTTTAAATAACTTATTAACAATAATCTAAACTGAGTTATTTGGTAATGAATGTGCAATATAAATAACAAGAAATATATTGGTTGTATTATAGAGCAGGATTTCGACATATTTTCATGCTTTTCATTTACTGTTGTTCTTAACAGAATGCATAAAGGGGGTCAAATTGACCCGGCATGCTGTGATTTTTAAAATGTTTTATCAAAGAAAAGATTTAAAGTTAAAATGATTTATTCAAAAAAACTTGTTTCTGACCTGCATCAATGCAATTTTCATATTTCTTGGTCATAGGACGGAAAAAATATATAATTTTTGTATCACTACTAAGGGGGATAAACGGACCCATATTCATTTCCTATGGAATTTTGACTCAACAGTATTTTTTTATACATTTTTGTCAATAATATTATTTTTTTTCTGAAAACTATGGATTACTTAAAAATCTTTTGTGACTTTTTTTTTTTTTACTCTGAGCTAATTATTTGCCTCAGCACCAACTGTTTTAATATACCTATATAATATGTGAAAAGTAGAATGAGAAATTAGTAATTCACAGTATTCATAAAACAGACTGTAGACAAAAAAGTATCCGGATGACCTACACCATTTCCACCAGGATTCTGAAGTTCACGTGGAATGAACTATTCATAGACCATGGGAGAGCAATAATTGTTAACGGCAGAGAAACTACAGAACTCACTCAATAACTCACATGACAATGCTATTGAGACGGATCTAATACAATCAGATTGCATTCATACTAAACACTTTCATGCTATAATTTCCATACTAAACACATCTTGTATACATCGCTATACATCACTATACACTATATTACATCACTTTTTGTAACCTACATAGACAGTGTATGCGATTTCAAATGCAATAGATGAGTAATGAAAGGCTACAGGATTCACTAGTAAATATTTTAAATAAATGTAACTTTATTAGTATATTGGAAACACACACACCTATAAAGCCTTGTGCACTCAGAATAATACGTTCAATATATAATAGTTTTTTTTTTTTTTTTTTTTGCTCCATATAAAGTGGCCTACTCAAATAGAGTAACAAACAAATATTTAGTTGTCAAAATAATGTTTTTATCACTTACAGCATCAATAATTCATTTTTATCAGTGTACTATATAAAATATACAGTAAGAATGATAAAAAAAGAGAACACTGGAGTTTATTGGCTGTGATGTGGTATTTGATCTAAATGCTGTCATTGACAATCTAGGAAACTGTTAAGGCTCCATGTTTCCATTTGTAAATCGTAGTGCACAATGGCCACTCTGGTTTCTCCAGCTCTGAGGGCCTTTTGTATGGGACTGTGTGTGTGGGCACACAGGCTTTGGGCACACCCTAATACTGTCCGGGACAGCAGTCGTCTCCAAGGCTATTCGTGCAGTCGCAAGCAATTAGGGGAATCATCTCTCTGAAACACAAAGGTTAGCAGCATGCCAGCTTTCATCTCCACTGTCCCTCTCAGTCTGCGGGTGGCATTGTCAAAGACGGCCATTATCCGGCCTCGCAACTGCCTGGCCAGAAATAAATGATATTGTTGTGTCGAGAAGTCTCGTATACCGCCTGTAGAGGACTGCCAGAAAGCAATCGAGGATTTCCCTAACTGCGGTGTGGGAAGCATTTCTTCATCTTAAAATAAATACAGTTAGCACGGACCCCGTGTTTAGTGACCACTGATAAGTAGTCTGCGTGTGCGAGTGTGTATGTTTTGGTCAGTATGTTTAGCAGCATGATGCAGTACTGTATGTGAGAGGGCAACGTGAGGAGCAAAAGGGAAGCAGGAAGCTATAAATCAGAGAAACTGCCCGACCGATTGCCCTCGCTAAATCAAATCAGCGAGCAAATGCTTGAATTCTCTCCCTGTCGCCCTAAGCCGATTTCAAAACCGGCTCCGCAAGACAACATATCAGTGAATGAAGCCTCAGGACTGAGAGAGGACGTCCAAAGCCAGTCCAACGAACACACGCGCGCAAACTCAAACCCTGGCCAGGCAATCGCTGACACTCACCAGATACCCAGCAGCCCCGGTGCTAATCTGTTTAGCCTCAGCCCCAGTGTGGTTCTGTGTAGCCATCGGCTTTTGTTTCGGCTTTGTGAAAAGAAGAGCTAACCGAATTTTGGGATGGGTAATTGATGCCAGCGTATATGGTTGTTCTTGGAACAGGAGAGGGGAGAGAGTTGATAACGTGGTTATATTGTATATGCAACGATTAATCGTAATGTGAAACAGACACAGTGTCATTGCTGACTTTGTTATTTGTCCATTCTGCATCGTGTAATGCGGTCTGCCTGTGATTTATTGAATCAATGGCATGATGTTGCTTTTACCAATCTCATAATGTTTTTTTTTGTTGTTGTTGTTTACCCTTCAAATAGCCATTCAAGCCTCCGCATATAAAGTTCTTGGATGGAGATGTTTCATTTACTCTAATGTGTCTGTTGACTTTTAAGAGGAGACATAAGTTCCTAGTTTCCAGACCCCACTCCTTCTGTGAAAATGTGCTTTTAAAAGTTTGCATTTATCAGTAGTTTTGGGAGAACTAGGTTTCTTATCCATATCTCAGCGAAGAGAGGGATCAGAGGTCAGAGTTCACCTTGTAGTTCCTAAAAGTGATGATAGGCTCAGCAAGGCTCTGATAAGAAGGAGCCACCAAGCTCTGCGTATTCTGGAGCCATCAGGCCAGAGATAAAGGGAATTTACACTCTGATATATAGATTTTTTTTAAATATGCTTGAGATACTTATTTGACATTTGAAGATTATCTTAATCTTAAAAATGAAAATGTAAATAGGGCCTGTATTTAATAGTGCATCCACAGAGTTTTCTGTTAGTTTGTTTTTTCTCTCTCTCGTTTCTATTTATTTTAAACCGCCACACAAATTAAACACACACATTAAAAGGTTAATGTGTTCTTTCTGACAAATCTGGTTTATTGATCTTATACTATCAATGTTATTATAATTTTGTATTGTCAGTTTTGTTCCATGTAAGAGTCATTAGATGAACTGTGTTTCTGTTCCAGAAAGCTGCTGATTAAACTGTATTAAACTGTTTGGTCTGGATTGTGTATTAAGTGTCATAAAGACAAACAGGAAACAAGGTTCAAAGAATGTAGACTCTGCAGAGAGTGGAGTTTTAAGTGTGTGTGGGATTAAACAATCATTGAAAACACATCTTGACTTGCTTGACTGCAATTTTTTCTTTATGCAAAAAATACCAAATAAGAAAAAAGACAGTATAAATAACTATATAAATAACTAAATTACAGGACAAACATATTTGTATATAAAAAATACCTGTATGCACACAGCTGTGGTGACACTGTATAAATAAAACAGTGCATCAATGTGCTACAATTTTCTTGAACTAATTTGCCTCATCTGAGTGGGGAACAGTAGCTAAAAAAGAAGGAAAAAGTTATGTGCAAAACGTTTTGTTACTGTTAATGGAACAACACCTTAGTCCGTTCACATTGTCTTCAGTAAATGTTTTGAGTGCAATATAAATATGGAAATAGTCTGCAGATCAACAAGCAAGGTAACTAAGGAAATATTTACATTTGGATGGCTCTAAGGGAGAGAGGCAAAATGCCAGCAGAGCCACAAGTGGTCAGTAAGTTGTCAGCTCTGCCAGGTATAATGTCTCTACCCAGCCTCTGAATTACCCGAAGACACAGCCGAGTTTAAAAAGTGCCAGTCTCAGGACAACAGCTCTGAGTAATCTGTGGAAATGTTTGCTTTGAGATATTCTACGCCATGAGAAGATCATCAGAGCTCATTACAAAGTATGTTTAATTTAGTCAAGGCAAGGAGTGTTATGAACATATATATATATATATATATATATATATATATATATATATATATATATATATATATATATATATATATTTTTTTTTTTTTTTTTTCAATATAACCTTTCATCACTTAAATTTCTGTAAATAATAAAAATCAACATCTAGTATCAAGCATTGCGTTATAGCTTGTAATTTATATGACTAAGCAAAATTAAAATGATAAAATTACTAAAGTTTTTCAGATTTTATACAATTTATATATTTAATTTATAAAATAATATATTTTGGAAATGTACAATTTATGCATCGGTGCAATATATATTTTACAATATTTTACAACACAGCTGTTGGAAATACAAATATTCTTGCTTTGAGAACATAAAATAAATATAAATATAAACATTAAATGTATATTTGTTTCATCTTCAACTAGTTTAAAAAAAATCATGTTTTGTTCAACTTCTAAGGAAATAAATGTTATATAAATATAAATATTTCCCTAGAAGTTCAACGTTTTTTTTTTTTTATCACTTTGCTAACTTCCGAGAATAACTATTTCCCTAAAATCAACTTGAGCCCGGTAAATGCCTTTTTATTGTAGTTTCGTGTTTTACTGTCGGTTCATTTCTCAAACTCAGTGGAATTAATATATTTGCAAGCAATAATCTAGGTAATTAACCTGTTCAAACTTTTGAAAAAAAAAAAAAAAAAATACTGTAAAAACCTAATTAAATTAATTTGAAAAAAAAGAAGCTCACATTTGCTCACATTTCCTTACTTTTCCCACATTTTCACAGTGCGTTCACAGTGAACAATACTGTACATGGTACAGCTGTACCACTATAATCAAAAATGGTTTTGTCAGGTATCTTAAAGACGCTTCAATATATTAAACCACATTTTCATGGTAAAGATGACATGAACACAAGATAAAGATGTCATAGGCAGGGTTTTCATGGTCCCTGGTTTTCATTTACCAAAATATGCTGGAGACTGATGGCCAATGTCACAACACCAAACCCCATACTGATTTATCACCTAATCAGCAGCTAAATGGGAAAAAAACAATGTATCATTGTTTTTGGAACGCTATTAAGATTTGAAGTTCTTCATGTGTACTCACTTTGTTCTCATACACACATATTTTTGCACAGAGTGTGGTGAGAGCACCAATATGGTTCTGATTTGGATGTTCTTCCGTCTCAGACATTTGCTCTGAAAGAGAAGGGCTGCATTTGAGAAAGAAAAAAAAAAATATATAATTCAGGTGTGCCAGCTTAGAACTGCATGAAGGGAAAAGGCGAATAAGAGGAAAAAGCTTGAGTGGAAGAAAGGAGAAAGAGAGAAAGGTTAGCGGTTGTAGAAATAAGAGAGGAAAGGAAAGCGAGAGACATTTTAGCTTTTCAGATAAAAGCGCGGCACACCCTGTATCCCCGGACATTTTTATGACCCCCTTTCAAGATTACTGTGCAGAAATACCGCGGCTCATTTGGAAATCAATTAGCCGGCGGGGTGATGAGGTGTAGGCCTCTCTCAGCCTGACACCCGCTGTCCCCGAATTATTGTCAGCACTAGCGTGGCTCACACCCACCTCTGCTTTTGGGCATCTGGAGTACACATGTTGGCTCTCTCTGTCTGAAGGCCCCTCTCCCTGAAGCAGCTAAGCTCTCCACACCAACAGTGAATCCCTTGCAGCACTATTGAGATTAGATGAACATTTTAGCGATGTGATAGAGAACCTCTCGATGCTTTGATCCTCTGGTGGATAATATGCACGAGCGGCGAAGAGTTAAACACGCAGACTACTGCGACTGTCTACAACTCATTTATATTTCATGCTGTCGGGGCGGCTTTTGAAAAACAACCACAGTTTGCATTTTCGAGGTTTTAGAGATAGCATAAAGCAGATGCAAACTGAAAAACTAAGCATTCCGATAGGAAAACAAGGGAAGCGAATGTCAAGCACTTGGCTGAGGAACGGCACCAATGTTGTTCTACAGTAGGAGTTTGGTTTCAGGATCTCAGGCAGATATGCAATAAATGTCCCTGAATGGGAATCTGTTTTCTCAGTGTAGTGAGGTCACCACCGGTGCTGGGGGTGCCAGGGTCCCTATAGCCACTGCTGCTGGCCTGCTGTTTGGAATAATTTAAACTCCCCCCTCATCCCACCACCACCTCTTAGCTTCCACCCAGTCTCCCTCCCCTTGCTTGGGCACTGCACGCAGATTAGGACCCAGCTAGGTGCCAGTGTTATCTGTGTTAGTGCAGAAAAGGTTACACTACACTAACAAGAATGTCCCTGGTCATGCATGACAAAGTCCAGCTGCCTGCTATCCAGCAAACGCTGGCTCGATGTTCAGAAGGTTCCACTTAAAAGCCCCTGGCGGGGGGGTTCGGGACTGGGGCGAGCTGGAGGCGTCTCTGGAGATTACGGACTCTAACTAGCCGTTTCCACCTAGGAGAGGAATGGACCGGCTCATTGTGCTGCTATTGGCCCGCGTTCATTGCCGTAGTTTGGGCCAGGCAGATGAAATCATTTACCTTTATAACCTCTTGAACTTTTATGGTAGTTTTTGCTTTGTTCGTCAATGTACCTCAATGCTCAATGCTGAATTAGTTGGTGTTAAGGCTGTAACAAGAACATGAACAACTTTGAAAATTTAATTTCTTCTCTGCATTTCTGCTCTTCTTGCTTTCTAGTCCAGTTGTCTTATACATCTGGCATTGTATATTACAAATATTGTTGGCTCTGACAAATTGCTTTTGTTCCTCTTTTGTAAGGTGTTGTGGATAAAGGCATCTGATCTGCTGAATACATAATTGCAAACATAAATGTAAAATATGATAACAAATACCTTTAAGGGAAACACATTTAAATAATGTTCGATAAATAAATAATGTTTGATAATAAATAAATAAATAAATAAATACATTTCACACACACACACACACACACACACACACACACACACACACACACACACACACACCCACAGAGAGAGAGAGAGAGAGAGAGAGAGAGAGAGAGAGAGAGAGAGAGAGAGAGAGAGAGAGAGAGAGAGAGAGAGAGAGAGAGAGAGAGAGAGAGAGAGAGATTTACAAATTCAAAGCATTTTCTACACTCTCTTCCCTTTTGCAAAATGTCCTGTTCTTTCATTTTAAACCAAACTGCGCTGATAAAAAGTGGGCACCTTTGCAGACGGCTAAATGATAGATGCCGGTCTTTTGTCACCATAGCCCTTGTCACATGACCAGTTGTACTCTATTATCCTGTCAGGCTGTTGATAATGGAGAAGATTGCTTGTTTAGACTATGTAGTGACTCCCTTTAATTCACCATGGCTCCACAGTGACACCTTTAAATGGTCATCATTGGAAAATCCACATTTTCCAGAAGGACTTAAAACAACAGGAGCCTGGCTGGAGCAAAATTATCTCCTCTTTAGTCCTAATTACCTCCTCAAGTTTAATCTGCAATCTGTTCCAAATTCATCCCATTGCTGACCAGTGAGTGGTGACTGCCAAGAAGAACTACTCAAGAGAGATACGTTTCAGCTATTAACCATGGACAAACAGAAGAAAAATAATGTGAATGTGAATCCTAGAAAGTTGTGAATCCATATTCTACACAGTCCATATGAGCATCTCTGAAAAACAGATGATCTTTTGATCTCAGGACGATCACTCATTTGAATCTGATCAGAGGGTCAGCTTTAGAGCAGCGATATGTAACGGCCATATCACAGTGACCTAATATGTTTAAAAACGATCCAAGGCAATAATAGGAAATGCAGTACAGTGCTCCATTGTCTGAAATGAAGCAGCAGCTTGTCTCCCAAAAGGCCTTTTGGAGTCCACCATTCCCCACTCATAAGGTCATCATTGTCAAAATTGCAAAAACCGACAGTTTTTCCCCATGACATATAAATCACACTCAATTTTGAGAAGCTCAAACAACATCACAGACCTTGATCTCAGACTGAGGGTTGGTTCCGTCTAGTCGCTCTGTTCCCTCTGTCTACGGAACAG
>NW_028117884.1:0-18364 GCF_965113295.1 Leuciscus leuciscus
TAGATGAGTTTGATCGACTGTTTGTTCATATTTTTTTATTGTTTTGTGTTAAATATTGAAAGTAGTCTTTGGACTAATGGTTAGTTTGGGTTTAGGGTTAGTTTGAGGCTATGGTTAGGTTAGGGTTAAAATGGCATATAGGTAGGGAGGTAAAAACGACTTTCACCCTCATTAGTAACCACCCTCATTTGCATAAAGGGCATCTGATTGGCCGAATCTTAACTGTCCATATATCTGCAACGGTGTGTTTTATCTGTACGAAACTTGGTTTATATAGTAATTGATGTATGGCTAGTCGACTGGTGGTGGTTTGGTGCGCCTCTAGCGCCACCAGGTGTGTAGACACGGTACTGCACTTTATTTTTTAGATTTGTTTTTTTTTAACAGGGGTCTATTTTATAAATTGCTGTTGTATCTAGGGTTATTTTATATAGGGGTGGTCTATCCTGGTATATTTTGGGTAGGGTCTGTGTAGGTCCCGCCAGTGGTCAGTGTTTTTTGGTTTTGTTTTCTGTTTTTTTTGTGCAGGTGGTGGGTAGGTTTAGCTGGTTAGGTGAGGTAGCGTGCCAGGCCTTTGGCCTTTGACCCTGCATCCATGCAGACGCCCTGACGCAAACTGAACTTGAGTTTTCCCCCAGCTGTTCACCTGTCAATGCAAAATGGTTGCATTTGCCGTGCATATCAGCACGAGTGCTGAAACAGCACCAATGCTGACAGGTAAGTGTCTATTTCTATAGATAGATTGATGGATGGAGTGATGGATGGATGGATGGATGGATGGATGGATGGATGGATGGATGGATGGATGGATGGATGGATGGATGGATAGATAGGTACATGAGTTGAAACAACTTTTTGTTAAAAAAAATGTTTTTTGTTAAAAAAAATGTTTTTGTTTGAAAAAGTGAATGTTTTTTAGGCCTGTGTTACATTGATGGATGGAGTGATGGAGTGATGGATGGATGGATGGATGGATGGATAGATAGATGAATAGATGAATATATAGATACATGAGTTTAAACCACTTTTTTGTTAAAAAAAATATGTTTTTGTTTGAAAAAGTGAATGTTTTTAGGCCTGTGTTATACATGGATGGATGGAGTGATGGATGGATGGATGGATGGATGGATAGATAGATAAATAGATAGATAGATGAATAGATGAATATATAGATACATGAGTTTAAACAACTTTTTGTTAAAAAAAAAAAAAGTTTTTGTTTGAAAAAGTGAATGTTTTTAGGCCTGTGTTATACATGGATGGATGGAGTGATGGAGTGATGGAGTGATGGATGGATGGATGGATAGATAGATGGATAGATGGATAGATGGATAGATGGATAGATGAGTTTGATCGACTGTTTGTTCATATTTTTTTATTGTTTTGTGTTAAATATTGAAAGTAGTCTTTGGACTAATGGTTAGTTTGGGTTTAGGGTTAGTTTGAGGCTATGGTTAGGTTAGGGGTTAAAATGGCATATAGGTAGGGAGGTAAAAACGACTTTCACCCTCATTAGTAACCACCCTCATTTGCATAAAGGGCATCTGATTGGCCGAATCTTAACTGTCCATATATCTGCAACGGTGTGTTTTATCTGTACGAAACTTGGTTTATATAGTAATTGATGTATGGCTAGTCGACTGGTGGTGGTTTGGTGCGCCTCTAGCGCCACCAGGTGTGTAGACACGGTACTGCACTTTATTTTTTAGATTTGTTTTTTTTTAACAGGGGTCTATTTTATAAATTGCTGTTGTATCTAGGGTTATTTTATATAGGGGTGGTCTATCCTGGTATATTTTGGGTAGGGTCTGTGTAGGTCCCGCCAGTGGTCAGTGTTTTTTGGTTTTGTTTTCTGTTTTTTTGTGCAGGTGGTGGGTAGGTTTAGCTGGTTAGGTGAGGTAGCGTGCCAGGCCTTTGGCCTTTGACCCTGCATCCATGCAGACGCCCTGACGCAAACTGAACTTGAGTTTTCCCCAGCTGTTCACCTGTCAATGCAAAATGGTTGCATTTGCCGTGCATATCAGCACGAGTGCTGAAACAGCACCAATGCTGACAGGTAAGTGTCTATTTCTATAGATAGATTGATGGATGGAGTGATGGATGGATGGATGGATGGATGGATGGATGGATGGATGGATGGATGGATGGATGGATGGATGGATAGATAGGTACATGAGTTGAAACAACTTTTTGTTAAAAAAAATGTTTTGTTAAAAAAAATGTTTTTGTTTGAAAAAGTGAATGTTTTTTAGGCCTGTGTTACATTGATGGATGGAGTGATGGAGTGATGGATGGATGGATGGATGGATGGATAGATAGATGAATAGATGAATATATAGATACATGAGTTTAAACCACTTTTTGTTAAAAAAAAATATGTTTTTGTTTGAAAAAGTGAATGTTTTTTAGGCCTGTGTTATACATGGATGGATGGAGTGATGGATGGATGGATGGATGGATGGATAGATAGATAAATAGATAGATAGATGAATAGATGAATATATAGATACATGAGTTTAAACAACTTTTTGTTAAAAAAAAAAAAGTTTTTGTTTGAAAAAGTGAATGTTTTTAGGCCTGTGTTATACATGGATGGATGGAGTGATGGAGTGATGGAGTGATGGATGGATGGATGGATAGATAGATGGATAGATGGATAGATGGATAGATGGATAGATGAGTTTGATCGACTGTTTGTTCATATTTTTTTATTGTTTTGTGTTAAATATTGAAAGTAGTCTTTGGACTAATGGTTAGTTTGGGTTTAGGGTTAGTTTGAGGCTATGGTTAGGTTAGGGTTAAAATGGCATATAGGTAGGGAGGTAAAAACGACTTTCACCCTCATTAGTAACCACCCTCATTTGCATAAAGGGCATCTGATTGGCCGAATCTTAACTGTCCATATATCTGCAACGGTGTGTTGTAATTGATGTATGGCTAGTCGACTGGTGGTGGTTTGGTGCGCCTCTAGCGCCACCAGGTGTGTAGACACGGTACTGCACTTTATTTTTTAGATTTGTTTTTTTTTAACAGGGGTCTATTTTATAAATTGCTGTTGTATCTAGGGTTATTTTATATAGGGGTGGTCTATCCTGGTATATTTTGGGTAGGGTCTGTGTAGGTCCCGCCAGTGGTCAGTGTTTTTTTGGTTTTGTTTTCTGTTTTTTTGTGCAGGTGGTGGGTAGGTTTAGCTGGTTAGGTGAGGTAGCGTGCCAGGCCTTTGGCCTTTGACCCTGCATCCATGCAGACGCCCTGACGCAAACTGAACTTGAGTTTTCCCCCAGCTGTTCACCTGTCAATGCAAAATGGTTGCATTTGCCGTGCATATCAGCACGAGTGCTGAAACAGCACCAATGCTGACAGGTAAGTGTCTATTTCTATAGATAGATTGATGGATGGAGTGATGGATGGATGGATGGATGGATGGATGGATGGATGGATGGATGGATGGATGGATGGATGGATGGATGGATAGATAGGTACATGAGTTGAAACAACTTTTTGTTAAAAAAAATGTTTTTGTTAAAAAAAATGTTTTTGTTTGAAAAAGTGAATGTTTTTTAGGCCTGTGTTACATTGATGGATGGAGTGATGGAGTGATGGATGGATGGATGGATGGATGGATAGATAGATGAATAGATGAATATATAGATACATGAGTTTAAACCACTTTTTGTTAAAAAAAATATGTTTTTGTTTGAAAAAGTGAATGTTTTTAGGCCTGTGTTATACATGGATGGATGGAGTGATGGATGGATGGATGGATGGATGGATAGATAGATAAATAGATAGATAGATGAATAGATGAATATATAGATACATGAGTTTAAACAACTTTTTGTTAAAAAAAAAAAAGTTTTTGTTTGAAAAAGTGAATGTTTTTAGGCCTGTGTTATACATGGATGGATGGAGTGATGGAGTGATGGAGTGATGGATGGATGGATGGATAGATAGATGGATAGATGGATAGATGGATAGATGGATAGATGAGTTTGATCGACTGTTTGTTCATATTTTTTTATTGTTTTGTGTTAAATATTGAAAGTAGTCTTTGGACTAATGGTTAGTTTGGGTTTAGGGTTAGTTTGAGGCTATGGTTAGGTTAGGGTTAAAATGGCATATAGGTAGGGAGGTAAAAACGACTTTCACCCTCATTAGTAACCACCCTCATTTGCATAAAGGGCATCTGATTGGCCGAATCTTAACTGTCCATATATCTGCAACGGTGTGTTTTATCTGTACGAAACTTGGTTTATATAGTAATTGATGTATGGCTAGTCGACTGGTGGTGGTTTGGTGCGCCTCTAGCGCCACCAGGTGTGTAGACACGGTACTGCACTTTATTTTTTAGATTTGTTTTTTTTTAACAGGGGTCTATTTTATAAATTGCTGTTGTATCTAGGGTTATTTTATATAGGGGTGGTCTATCCTGGTATATTTTGGGTAGGGTCTGTGTAGGTCCCGCCAGTGGTCAGTGTTTTTTGGTTTTGTTTTCTGTTTTTTTGTGCAGGTGGTGGGTAGGTTTAGCTGGTTAGGTGAGGTAGCGTGCCAGGCCTTTGGCCTTTGACCCTGCATCCATGCAGACGCCCTGACGCAAACTGAACTTGAGTTTTCCCCCAGCTGTTCACCTGTCAATGCAAAATGGTTGCATTTGCCGTGCATATCAGCACGAGTGCTGAAACAGCACCAATGCTGACAGGTAAGTGTCTATTTCTATAGATAGATTGATGGATGGAGTGATGGATGGATGGATGGATGGATGGATGGATGGATGGATGGATGGATGGATGGATGGATGGATGGATGGATAGATAGGTACATGAGTTGAAACAACTTTTTGTTAAAAAAAATGTTTTTGTTAAAAAAAATGTTTTTGTTTGAAAAAGTGAATGTTTTTTAGGCCTGTGTTACATTGATGGATGGAGTGATGGAGTGATGGATGGATGGATGGATGGATGGATAGATAGATGAATAGATGAATATATAGATACATGAGTTTAAACCACTTTTTGTTAAAAAAAATATGTTTTTGTTTGAAAAAGTGAATGTTTTTAGGCCTGTGTTATACATGGATGGATGGAGTGATGGATGGATGGATGGATGGATGGATAGATAGATAAATAGATAGATAGATGAATAGATGAATATATAGATACATGAGTTTAAACAACTTTTTGTTAAAAAAAAAAAAGTTTTTGTTTGAAAAAGTGAATGTTTTTAGGCCTGTGTTATACATGGATGGATGGAGTGATGGAGTGATGGAGTGATGGATGGATGGATGGATAGATAGATGGATAGATGGATAGATGGATAGATGGATAGATGAGTTTGATCGACTGTTTGTTCATATTTTTTTATTGTTTTGTGTTAAATATTGAAAGTAGTCTTTGGACTAATGGTTAGTTTGGGTTTAGGGTTAGTTTGAGGCTATGGTTAGGTTAGGGTTAAAATGGCATATAGGTAGGGAGGTAAAAACGACTTTCACCCTCATTAGTAACCACCCTCATTTGCATAAAGGGCATCTGATTGGCCGAATCTTAACTGTCCATATATCTGCAACGGTGTGTTTTATCTGTACGAAACTTGGTTTATATAGTAATTGATGTATGGCTAGTCGACTGGTGGTGGTTTGGTGCGCCTCTAGCGCCACCAGGTGTGTAGACACGGTACTGCACTTTATTTTTTAGATTTGTTTTTTTTTAACAGGGGTCTATTTTATAAATTGCTGTTGTATCTAGGGTTATTTTATATAGGGGTGGTCTATCCTGGTATATTTTGGGTAGGGTCTGTGTAGGTCCCGCCAGTGGTCAGTGTTTTTTGGTTTTGTTTTCTGTTTTTTTGTGCAGGTGGTGGGTAGGTTTAGCTGGTTAGGTGAGGTAGCGTGCCAGGCCTTTGGCCTTTGACCCTGCATCCATGCAGACGCCCTGACGCAAACTGAACTTGAGTTTTCCCCCAGCTGTTCACCTGTCAATGCAAAATGGTTGCATTTGCCGTGCATATCAGCACGAGTGCTGAAACAGCACCAATGCTGACAGGTAAGTGTCTATTTCTATAGATAGATTGATGGATGGAGTGATGGATGGATGGATGGATGGATGGATGGATGGATGGATGGATGGATGGATGGATGGATGGATGGATGGATAGATAGGTACATGAGTTGAAACAACTTTTTGTTAAAAAAAATGTTTTTGTTAAAAAAAATGTTTTTGTTTGAAAAAGTGAATGTTTTTTAGGCCTGTGTTACATTGATGGATGGAGTGATGGAGTGATGGATGGATGGATGGATGGATGGATAGATAGATGAATAGATGAATATATAGATACATGAGTTTAAACCACTTTTTGTTAAAAAAAATATGTTTTTGTTTGAAAAAGTGAATGTTTTTAGGCCTGTGTTATACATGGATGGATGGAGTGATGGATGGATGGATGGATGGATGGATAGATAGATAAATAGATAGATAGATGAATAGATGAATATATAGATACATGAGTTTAAACAACTTTTTGTTAAAAAAAAAAAAGTTTTTGTTTGAAAAAGTGAATGTTTTTAGGCCTGTGTTATACATGGATGGATGGAGTGATGGAGTGATGGAGTGATGGATGGATGGATGGATAGATAGATGGATAGATGGATAGATGGATAGATGGATAGATGAGTTTGATCGACTGTTTGTTCATATTTTTTTATTGTTTTGTGTTAAATATTGAAAGTAGTCTTTGGACTAATGGTTAGTTTGGGTTTAGGGTTAGTTTGAGGCTATGGTTAGGTTAGGGTTAAAATGGCATATAGGTAGGGAGGTAAAAACGACTTTCACCCTCATTAGTAACCACCCTCATTTGCATAAAGGGCATCTGATTGGCCGAATCTTAACTGTCCATATATCTGCAACGGTGTGTTTTATCTGTACGAAACTTGGTTTATATAGTAATTGATGTATGGCTAGTCGACTGGTGGTGGTTTGGTGCGCCTCTAGCGCCACCAGGTGTGTAGACACGGTACTGCACTTTATTTTTTAGATTTGTTTTTTTTTAACAGGGGTCTATTTTATAAATTGCTGTTGTATCTAGGGTTATTTTATATAGGGGTGGTCTATCCTGGTATATTTTGGGTAGGGTCTGTGTAGGTCCCGCCAGTGGTCAGTGTTTTTTGGTTTTGTTTTCTGTTTTTTTGTGCAGGTGGTGGGTAGGTTTAGCTGGTTAGGTGAGGTAGCGTGCCAGGCCTTTGGCCTTTGACCCTGCATCCATGCAGACGCCCTGACGCAAACTGAACTTGAGTTTTCCCCCAGCTGTTCACCTGTCAATGCAAAATGGTTGCATTTGCCGTGCATATCAGCACGAGTGCTGAAACAGCACCAATGCTGACAGGTAAGTGTCTATTTCTATAGATAGATTGATGGATGGAGTGATGGATGGATGGATGGATGGATGGATGGATGGATGGATGGATGGATGGATGGATGGATGGATGGATGGATAGATAGGTACATGAGTTGAAACAACTTTTTGTTAAAAAAAATGTTTTTGTTAAAAAAAATGTTTTTGTTTGAAAAAGTGAATGTTTTTTAGGCCTGTGTTACATTGATGGATGGAGTGATGGAGTGATGGATGGATGGATGGATGGATGGATAGATAGATGAATAGATGAATATATAGATACATGAGTTTAAACCACTTTTTGTTAAAAAAAATATGTTTTTGTTTGAAAAAGTGAATGTTTTTAGGCCTGTGTTATACATGGATGGATGGAGTGATGGATGGATGGATGGATGGATGGATAGATAGATAAATAGATAGATAGATTAGATAGATGAATAGATGAATATATAGATACATGAGTTTAAACAACTTTTTGTTAAAAAAAAAAAAGTTTTTGTTTGAAAAAGTGAATGTTTTTAGGCCTGTGTTATACATGGATGGATGGAGTGATGGAGTGATGGAGTGATGGATGGATGGATGGATAGATAGATGGATAGATGGATAGATGGATAGATGGATAGATGAGTTTGATCGACTGTTTGTTCATATTTTTTTATTGTTTTGTGTTAAATATTGAAAGTAGTCTTTGGACTAATGGTTAGTTTGGGTTTAGGGTTAGTTTGGGGCTATGGTTAGGTTAGGGTTAAAATGGCATATAGGTAGGGAGGTAAAAACGACTTTCACCCTCATTAGTAACCACCCTCATTTGCATAAAGGGCATCTGATTGGCCGAATCTTAACTGTCCATATATCTGCAACGGTGTGTTTTATCTGTACGAAACTTGGTTTATATAGTAATTGATGTATGGCTAGTCGACTGGTGGTGGTTTGGTGCGCCTCTAGCGCCACCAGGTGTGTAGACACGGTACTGCACTTTATTTTTTAGATTTGTTTTTTTTTAACAGGGGTCTATTTTATAAATTGCTGTTGTATCTAGGGTTATTTTATATAGGGGTGGTCTATCCTGGTATATTTTGGGTAGGGTCTGTGTAGGTCCCGCCAGTGGTCAGTGTTTTTTGGTTTTGTTTTCTGTTTTTTTGTGCAGGTGGTGGGTAGGTTTAGCTGGTTAGGTGAGGTAGCGTGCCAGGCCTTTGGCCTTTGACCCTGCATCCATGCAGACGCCCTGACGCAAACTGAACTTGAGTTTTCCCCCAGCTGTTCACCTGTCAATGCAAAATGGTTGCATTTGCCGTGCATATCAGCACGAGTGCTGAAACAGCACCAATGCTGACAGGTAAGTGTCTATTTCTATAGATAGATTGATGGATGGAGTGATGGATGGATGGATGGATGGATGGATGGATGGATGGATGGATGGATGGATGGATGGATGGATGGATAGATAGGTACATGAGTTGAAACAACTTTTTGTTAAAAAAAATGTTTTTGTTAAAAAAAATGTTTTTGTTTGAAAAAGTGAATGTTTTTTAGGCCTGTGTTACATTGATGGATGGAGTGATGGAGTGATGGATGGATGGATGGATGGATGGATAGATAGATGAATAGATGAATATATAGATACATGAGTTTAAACCACTTTTTGTTCAAAAAAAATATGTTTTTGTTTGAAAAAGTGAATGTTTTTAGGCCTGTGTTATACATGGATGGATGGAGTGATGGATGGATGGATGGATGGATGGATAGATAGATAAATAGATAGATAGATGAATAGATGAATATATAGATACATGAGTTTAAACAACTAAACAACTTTTTGTTAAAAAAAAAAAAGTTTTTGTTTGAAAAAGTGAATGTTTTTAGGCCTGTGTTATACATGGATGGATGGAGTGATGGAGTGATGGATGATGGATGGATGGATGGATAGATAGATGGATAGATGGATAGATGGATAGATGGATAGATGAGTTTGATCGACTGTTTGTTCATATTTTTTTATTGTTTTGTGTTAAATATTGAAAGTAGTCTTTGGACTAATGGTTAGTTTGGGTTTAGGGTTAGTTTGGGGCTATGGTTAGGTTAGGCTATGGTTAGGTTAGGGTTAAAATGGCATATAGGTAGGGAGGTAAAAACGACTTTCACCCTCATTAGTAACCACCCTCATTTGCATAAAGGGCATCTGATTGGCCGAATCTTAACTGTCCATATATCTGCAACGGTGTGTTTTATCTGTACGAAACTTGGTTTATATAGTAATTGATGTATGGCTAGTCGACTGGTGGTGGTTTGGTGCGCCTCTAGCGCCACCAGGTGTGTAGACACGGTACTGCACTTTATTTTTTAGATTTGTTTTTTTTTAACAGGGGTCTATTTTATAAATTGCTGTTGTATCTAGGGTTATTTTATATAGGGGTGGTCTATCCTGGTATATTTTGGGTAGGGTCTGTGTAGGTCCCGCCAGTGGTCAGTGTTTTTTGGTTTTGTTTTCTGTTTTTTTGTGCAGGTGGTGGGTAGGTTTAGCTGGTTAGGTGAGGTAGCGTGCCAGGCCTTTGGCCTTTGACCCTGCATCCATGCAGACGCCCTGACGCAAACTGAACTTGAGTTTTCCCCCAGCTGTTCACCTGTCAATGCAAAATGGTTGCATTTGCCGTGCATATCAGCACGAGTGCTGAAACAGCACCAATGCTGACAGGTAAGTGTCTATTTCTATAGATAGATTGATGGATGGAGTGATGGATGGATGGATGGATGGATGGATGGATGGATGGATGGATGGATGGATGGATGGATGGATGGATAGATAGGTACATGAGTTGAAACAACTTTTTGTTAAAAAAAATGTTTTTGTTAAAAAAAATGTTTTTGTTTGAAAAAGTGAATGTTTTTTAGGCCTGTGTTACATTGATGGATGGAGTGATGGAGTGATGGATGGATGGATGGATGGATGGATAGATAGATGAATAGATGAATATATAGATACATGAGTTTAAACCACTTTTTGTTAAAAAAAATATGTTTTTGTTTGAAAAAGTGAATGTTTTTAGGCCTGTGTTATACATGGATGGATGGAGTGATGGATGGATGGATGGATGGATGGATAGATAGATAAATAGATAGATAGATGAATAGATGAATATATAGATACATGAGTTTAAACAACTTTTTGTTAAAAAAAAAAAAGTTTTTGTTTGAAAAAGTGAATGTTTTTAGGCCTGTGTTATACATGGATGGATGGAGTGATGGAGTGATGGAGTGATGGATGGATGGATGGATAGATAGATGGATAGATGGATAGATGGATAGATGGATAGATGAGTTTGATCGACTGTTTGTTCATATTTTTTTATTGTTTTGTGTTAAATATTGAAAGTAGTCTTTGGACTAATGGTTAGTTTGGGTTTAGGGTTAGTTTGGGGCTATGGTTAGGTAGGGAGGTAAAAACGACTTTCACCCTCATTAGTAACCACCCTCATTTGCATAAAGGGCATCTGATTGGCCGAATCTTAACTGTCCATATATCTGCAACGGTGTGTTTTATCTGTACGAAACTTGGTTTATATAGTAATTGATGTATGGCTAGTCGACTGGTGGTGGTTTGGTGCGCCTCTAGCGCCACCAGGTGTGTAGACACGGTACTGCACTTTATTTTTTAGATTTGTTTTTTTTTAACAGGGGTCTATTTTATAAATTGCTGTTGTATCTAGGGTTATTTTATATAGGGGTGGTCTATCCTGGTATATTTTGGGTAGGGTCTGTGTAGGTCCCGCCAGTGGTCAGTGTTTTTTGGTTTTGTTTTCTGTTTTTTTGTGCAGGTGGTGGGTAGGTTTAGCTGGTTAGGTGAGGTAGCGTGCCAGGCCTTTGGCCTTTGACCCTGCATCCATGCAGACGCCCTGACACAAACTGAACTTGAGTTTTCCCCCAGCTGTTCACCTGTCAATGCAAAATGGTTGCATTTGCCGTGCATATCAGCACGAGTGCTGAAACAGCACCAATGCTGACAGGTAAGTGTCTATTTCTATAGATAGATTGATGGATGGAGTGATGGATGGATGGAGATGGATGGATGGATGGATGGATGGATGGATGGATGGATGGATGGATAGATAGGTACATGAGTTGAAACAACTTTTTGTTAAAAAAAATGTTTTTGTTAAAAAAAATGTTTTTGTTTGAAAAAGTGAATGTTTTTTAGGCCTGTGTTACATTGATGGATGGAGTGATGGAGTGATGGATGGATGGATGGATGGATGGATAGATAGATGAATAGATGAATATATAGATACATGAGTTTAAACCACTTTTTGTTAAAAAAAATATGTTTTTGTTTGAAAAAGTGAATGTTTTTAGGCCTGTGTTATACATGGATGGATGGAGTGATGGATGGATGGATGGATGGATGGATAGATAGATAAATAGATAGATAGATGAATAGATGAATATATAGATACATGAGTTTAAACAACTTTTTGTTAAAAAAAAAAAGTTTTTTGTTTGAAAAAGTGAATGTTTTTAGGCCTGTGTTATACATGGATGGATGGAGTGATGGAGTGATGGATGGATGGATGGATGGATGGATAGATAGATGGATAGATGGATAGATGGATAGATGGATAGATGAGTTTGATCGACTGTTTGTTCAATATTTTTTTTTATTGTTTTGTGTTAAATATTGAAAGTAGTCTTTGGACTAATGGTTAGTTTGGGTTTAGGGTTAGTTTGGGGCTATGGTTAGGTTAGGCTATGGTTAGTAGGGTTAAAATGGCATATAGGTTAGGGAGGTAAAAACGACTTTCACCCTCATTAGTAACCACCCTCATTTGCATAAAGGGCATCTGATTGGCCGAATCTTAACTGTCCATATATCTGCAACGGTGGTGTTTTATCTGTACGAAACTTGGTTTATATAGTAATTGATGTATGGCTAGTCGACTGGTGGTGGTTTGGTGCGCCTCTAGCGCCACCAGGTGTGTAGACACGGTACTGCACTTTATTTTTTAGATTTGTTTTTTTTTTAACAGGGGTCTATTTATAAATTGCTGTTGTATCTAGGGTTATTTTATATAGGGGTGGTCTATCCTGGTATATTTTGGGTAGGGTCTGTGTAGGTCCCGCCAGTGGTCAGTGTTTTTTGGTTTTGTTTTCTGTTTTTTTGTGCAGGTGGTGGGTAGGTTTAGCTGGTTAGGTGAAGGTAGCGTGCCAGGCTTTGGCCTTTGACCCCTGCATCCATGCAGACGCCCTGACGCAAACTGAACTTGAGTTTTCCCCCCAGCTGTTCACCTGTCAATGCAAAATGGTTGCATTTGCCGTGCATATCAGCACGAGTGCTGAAACAGCACCAATGCTGACAGGTAAGTGTTCTATTTCTATAGATAGATTGATGGATGGAGTGATGGATGGATGGATGGATGGATGGATGGATGGATGGATGGATGGATGGATGGATGGATGGATGGATGGATAGATAGGTACATGAGTTGAAACAACTTTTTGTTAAAAAAAATGTTTTTGTTAAAAAAAATGTTTTTGTTTGAAAAAGTGGAATGTTTTTTAGGCCTGTGTTACATTGATGGATGGAGTGATGGAGTGATGGATGGATGGATGGATGGATGGATAGATAGATGAATAGATGAATATATAGATACATGAGTTTAAACCACTTTTTGTTAAAAAAAATATGTTTTTGTTTGAAAAAGTGAATGTTTTTAGGCCTGTGTTATACATGGATGGATGGAGTGATGGATGGATGGATGGATGGATGGATAGATAGATAAATAGATAGATAGATGAATAGATGAATATATAGATACATGAGTTTAAACAACTTTTTGTTAAAAAAAAAAAAGTTTTTGTTTGAAAAAGTGAATGTTTTTAGGCCTGTGTTATACATGGATGGATGGAGTGATGGAGTGATGGAGTGATGGATGGATGGATGGATAGATAGATGGATAGATGGATAGATGGATAGATGGATAGATGAGTTTGATCGACTGTTTGTTCATATTTTTTTATTGTTTTGTGTTAAATATTGAAAGTAGTCTTTGGACTAATGTGTTTGGGTTTAGGGTTAGTTTGGGGGCTATGGTTAGGTAGGGAGGTAAAAACGACTTTCACCCTCATTAGTAACCACCCTCATTTGCATAAAGGGCATCTGATTGGCCGAATCTTAACTGTCCATATATCTGCAACGGTGTGTTTTATCTGTACGAAACTTGGTTTATATAGTAATTGATGTATGGCTAGTCGACTGGTGGTGGTTTGGTGCGCCTCTAGCGCCACCAGGTGTGTAGACACGGTACTGCACTTTATTTTTTAGATTTGTTTTTTTTTAACAGGGGTCTATTTTATAAATTGCTGTTGTATCTAGGGTTATTTTATATAGGGGGTGGTCTATCCTGGTATATTTTGGGTAGGGTCTGTGTAGGTCCCGCCAGTGGTCAGTGTTTTTTGGTTTTGTTTTCTGTTTTTTTGTGCAGGTGGTGGGTAGGTTTAGCTGGTTAGGTGAGGTAGCGTGCCAGGGCCTTTGGCCTTTGACCCTGCATCCATGCAGACGGCCCTGACGCAAACTGAACTTGAGTTTTCCCCCAGCTGTTCACCTGTCAATGCAAAATGGTTGCATTTGCCGTGCATATCAGCACGAGTGCTGAAACAGCACCAATGCTGACAGGTAAGTGTCTATTTCTATAGATAGATTGATGGATGGAGTGTATGGATGGATGGATTGGATGGATGGATGGATGGATGGATGGATGGATGGATGGATGGATAGATAGGTACATGAGTTGAAACAACTTTTTGTTAAAAAAAATGTTTTTTGTTAAAAAAAATGTTTTTGTTTGAAAAAGTGAATGTTTTTTAGGCCTGTGTTACATTGATGGATGGAGTGATGGAGTGATGGATGGATGGATGGATGGATGGATAGATAGATGAATAGATGAATATATAGATACATGAGTTTTAAACCACTTTTTGTTAAAAAAAAATATGTTTTTGTTTGAAAAAGTGAATGTTTTTAGGCCTGTGTTATACATGGATGGATGGAGTGAGTGGATGGATGGATGGATGGATGGATAGATAGATAAATAGATAGATAGATGAATAGATGAATATATAGATACATGAGTTTAAACAACTTTTTGTTAAAAAAAAAAAAAGTTTTTGTTTGAAAAAGTGAATGTTTTTAGGCCTGTGTTATACATGGATGGATGGAGTGATGGAGTGATGGATGGATGGATGGATGGATGGATAGATAGATGGATAGATGGATAGATGGATAGATGGATAGATGAGTTTGATCGACTGTTTGTTCATATTTTTTTATTGTTTTGTGTTAAATATTGAAAGTAGTCTTTGGACTAATGGTTAGTTTGGGTTTAGGGTTAGTTTGGGGCTATGGTTAGGTTAGGCTATGGTTAGGTTAGGGTTAAAATGGCATATAGGTAGGGAGGTAAAAACGACTTTCACCCTCATTAGTAACCACCCTCATTTGCATAAAGGGCATCTGATTGGCCGAATCTTAACTGTCCATATATCTGCAACGGTGTGTTTTATCTGTACGAAACTTGGTTTATATAGTAATTGATGTATGGCTAGTCGACTGGTGGTGGTTTGGTGCGCCTCTAGCGCCACCAGGTGTGTAGACACGGTACTGCACTTTATTTTTTAGATTTGTTTTTTTTTAACAGGGGTCTATTTTATAAATTGCTGTTGTATCTAGGGTTATTTTATATAGGGGTTGGTCTATCCTGGTATATTTTGGGTAGGGTCTGTGTAGGTCCCGCCAGTGGTCAGTGTTTTTTGGTTTTGTTTTCTGTTTTTTTGTGCAGGTGGTGGGTAGGTTTAGCTGGTTAGGTGAGGTAGCGTGCCAGGCCTTTGGCCTTTGACCCTGCATCCATGCAGACGCCCTGACGCAAACTGAACTTGAGTTTTCCCCCAGCTGTTCACCTGTCAATGCAAAATGGTTGCATTTTGCCGTGCATATCAGCACGAGTGCTGAAACAGCACCAATGCTGACAGGTAAGTGTCTATTTCTATAGATAGATTGATGATGGATAGGAGTGGAGGATGGATGGATGGATGGATGGATGATGGATGATGGATGGATGGATGGATGGATGGATGGATGGATAGATAGGTACATGAGTTGAAACAACTTTTTGTTTAAAAAAAATGTTTTTGTTAAAAAAAAATGTTTTTGTTTGAAAAAGTGAATGTTTTTTAGGCCTGTGTTACATTGATGGATGGAGTGATGGAGTGATGGATGGATTGGATGGATGGATGGATAGATAGATGAATAGATGAATATATAGATACATGAGTTTTAAACCACTTTTTGTTAAAAAAAATATGTTTTTGTTTGAAAAAGTGAATGTTTTTAGGCCTGTGTTATACATGGATGGATGGAAGTGATGGATGGATGGATGGATGGATGGATAGATAGATAAATAGATAGATAGATGAATAGATGAATATATAGATACATGAGTTTTAAACAACTTTTTGTTAAAAAAAAAAAAGTTTTTTGTTTGAAAAAGTGAATGTTTTTAGGCCTGTGTTATACATGGATGGATGGAGTGATGGAGTGATGGAGTGATGGATGGATGGATGGATAGATAGATGGATAGATGGATAGATGGATAGATGGATAGATGAGTTTGATCGACTGTTTGTTCATATTTTTTTATTGTTTTGTGTTAAATATTGAAAGTAGTCTTTGGACTAATGGTTAGTTTGGGGTTTAGGGTTAGTTTGGGGCTATTGGTTAGGTAGGGAGGTAAAAACGACTTTCACCCTCATTAGTAACCACCCTCATTTGCATAAAGGGCATCTGATTGGCCGAATCTTAACTGTCCATATATCTGCAACGGTGTGTTTTATCTGTACGAAACTTGGTTTATATAGTAATTGATGTATGGCTAGTCGACTGGTGGTGAGTTTGGTGCGCCTCTAGCGCCACCAGGTGTGTAGACACGTGTACTGCACTTTATTTTTTAGATTTGTTTTTTTTTTAACAGGGGTCTATTTTATAAATTGCTGTTGTATCTAGGGTTATTTTTTATATAGGGGTGGTTCTATCCTGGTATATTTTGGGTTAGGGTCTGTGTAGGTCCCGCCAGTGGTCAGTGTTTTTTGGTTTTGTTTTCTGTTTTTTTGTGCAGGTGGTGGGTAGGTTTAGCTGGTTAGGTGAGGTAGCGTGCCAGGCCTTTGGCCTTTGACCCTGCATCCATGCAGACGCCCTGACGCAAACTGAACTTGAGTTTTCCCCCAGCTGTTCACCTGTCAATGCAAAATGGTTGCATTTGCCGTGCATATCAGCACGAGTGCTGAAACAGCACCAATGCTGACAGGTAAGTGTCTATTTCTATAGATAGATTGAGGATGGAGTGATGGATGGATGAGGTGGATGGATGGATGGATGGATGGATGGATGGATGGATGGATGGATAGATAGGTACATGAGTTGAAAACAACTTTTTGTTAAAAAAAATGTTTTTGTTAAAAAAAATGTTTTTGTTTGAAAATGTGAATGTTTTTTAGGCCTGTGTTACATTGATGGATGGAGTGATGGAGTGATGGGATGGATTGATGGATGGATGGATAGATAGATGAATAGATGAATATATAGATACATGAGTTTAAACCACTTTTTGTTAAAAAAAATATGTTTTTGTTTGAAAAAGTGAATGTTTTTAGGCCTGTGTTATTACATGGATGGATGGAGTGATGGATGGATGGATGGATGGATGGAATAGATAGATAAATAGATAGATAGATGAATAGATGAATATATAGATACATGAGTTTAAACAACTTTTTGTTAAAAAAAAAAAAGTTTTTTGTTTGAAAAAAGTGAATGTTTTTAGGCCTGTGTTATACATGGATGATGGAGTAGTGATGGAGTGATGGATGGTATGGATGATGGATGGATAGATAGATGGATAGATGGATAGATGGATAGATGGATAGATGAGTTTGATCGACTGTTTTGTTCATATTTTTTTATTGTTTTGTGTTAAATATTGAAAGTAGTCTTTGGACTAATGTTAGTTTGGGTTTAGGGTTAGTTTGGGGCTATGGTTAGGTTTAGGCTATGGTTAGGTTAGGGTTAAAATGGCATATAGGTAGGGAGGTAAAAACGACTTTTCACCCTCATTAGTAACCACCCTCATTTGCATAAAGGGCATCTGATTGGCCGAATCTTAACTGTCCATATATCTGCAACGGTGTGTTTATCTGTACGAAACTTGGTTATATATAGTAATTGATGTATGGCTAGTCGACTGGTGGTGGTTTGTGTGCGCCTCTAGCGCCACCAGGTGTGTAGACACGGTACTGCACTTTATTTTTTAGATTTGTTTTTTTTTAACAGGGGTCTATTTATAAATTGCTGTTGTATCTAGGGTTATTTTATATAGGGGTGTGGTCTATCTGGTATATTTTGGGTAGGGTCTGTGTAGGTCCCGCCAGTGGTCAGTGTTTTTTGGTTTTGTTTTCTGTTTTTTTGTGCAGGTGGTGGGTAGGTTTAGCTGGTTAGGTGAGGTAGCGTGCCAGGCCTTTGGCCTTTGACCCTGCATCCATGCAGACGCCCTGACGCAAACTGAACTTGAGTTTTCCCCCAGCTGTTCACCTGTCAATGCAAAATGGTTGCATTTGCCGTGCATCTCAGCACGAGTGCTGAAACAGACACCAATGCTGACAGGTAAGTGTCTATTTCTATAGGGTTAGGGTTAGAGTTAGGGTTAGGGTTAGGGTTAGAGTTAGGGTTAGGTAGGGAGGTAAAAACGACTTTCACCCTCATTAGTAACCACCCTCATTTGCATAAAGGGCATCTGATTGGCCGAATCTTAACTGTCCATATATCTGCAACGGTGTGTTTTATCTGTACGAAACTTGGTTTATATAGTAATTGATGTATGGCTAGTCGACTGGTGGTGGTTTGGTGCGCCTCTAGCGCCACCAGGTGTGTAGACACGGTACTGCACTTTAT
>NW_028117883.1:0-2500 GCF_965113295.1 Leuciscus leuciscus
CTAATGTCTGTTAGTTGTCCGTGGATTTGCCCAAATTTGGCGTTAAAAATGGAAATGTCTTTAGACATGGAAAATCTATTTTACAATGGATTCAATGAACACTTATGTCTCAAAAATTGAACAGGATTTTTTCACAAAAGTGATAGCCCTAGCATGTACGCGCAAATAGGTAGAGATTTGGCTACGGTTTCAGAGTCCAGTTTAAACCGCATAACCAGCTGTTTCCGAACTGTCTCTTTGAATGCCTGAGTGGCTGTGAGATCACCCACGCTGGGCCGGGTGAGAAGAGACAGTGTTTTCTGTCAGATTGATAAGCACTGGATATAGAAAGGACAGGCCAACGTGCAGCTCTCCACACATGATTGTTGTCGCCTTAGCCAGCGGACTCAGTATGGGAAGCAGCTGTTTAATCAGATCCCAGCAAGATGACTTTATTGCCAGAGTTTTTCGATACTGGACATTACTTACCGCTTCCTGGCAGCGTCAATGGCCTTCGATAGCACAGGTAAATCCAAACCTGCCTTAACTGCAAGCTGTAACATGTGTCCGCTGCAACCAATGTAGAGGGGCAAGGCCTCACAGATTTCCATGGCCAAGTTCATATTGTTTGCGTTGTCATGAACTGTGCAGAATATGCATAACTCCCACTCATTAATGGTTTCTGTGAGCTTCTGTTCAATGTTGACAGCAGTGTGTCTCCCTGGCATGATAGTGGTGCCTAACACCCTTGATTTCATCTCTCATAGTTCATTGCTGTAGTGAGCCGTTATTGTTATATATGGATCCATGGTGCAAGAAGTCCAGAGATCAGTAGTGAGGGAGATGTTCTTGCCTTTCATTTCAGACGCAATGTCCGCTTTTAGAGAGTCGTATTTGTGGCCAATTTCTTTCCAGAGTGTAGCATTCAATGGAACGGTGTAACTGGGTTCAAAGAAGTTCCCTGAATCCCTCTCCTGAAACTGCAGAGAGTGGTCTTATATCCTTCACTGTAAATTCCACGAGTAAATCTGTTATTATCTGTCTTCTCCTCTCTGTAATCGGGCATTTACAGAATTCACTAATGCTTGTTTGCTTCGTGGTGTGCGTCTCACTAACATTTGCCTTCGTTGTTGGATGTTTCAGTCGTAGGTGGTTGTGCATAGCTGTCGTACTGCTGTTGTATTTTAAAGTAGTCTTACAGAGTTGGCAAATTACAAAGATTGACTTTCTTTTTTTCTTAACTAACCTTAACGTTAAATTAACGTAATTGCAATTTTTCTTCTTCCCAGAATTGCATGTTTATATCTCATAATTCTGTTAACACGCAGTTGGGATATAAAGTCAGAATTGCGATATAAAAAGGTTGCAATTACCTTTTTATTTTTTTATTCTGTGACAGAAACCAGCTTCCATAGAAAACAGCTATTTTATACTATTTGTACTGTATTTTTGATCAAATACAGTAAATGCAGCCTTGGGAAGCAGAAGAGACTTCTTTCAAACATATTAATAATTCGTACCATTCCCGAACTTTTGAGCGTCTTCAGTTATTAGTAAAATACCGCTTTAATAATAATAATAATAATACATTTTATTTGTTGTCGCCTTTCAAGACACCCAAGGACACCTTACAGAACAAAAACAAACATAAAATGAATGCAAGCTCAACAGTAATATCAATAGTAAAATCAAAATAATGAATACAATCAAGATGTTAACTTTAAGAATGATTGTGTGTTTTGAGTGTATGTTAATCATGTTTCCCATCTTCCGTTCAGGAGTGTGTGTTCCAGCACTCGCTGTACCTGCAGGTGTTCAGTGTGTTGTGTGTTCTGGGGATCGTCCTGTGTCTCGTCACGTCTCTGGCGGTCGAGTGGACGGGTTTACGAGTGTCCAGAGAGCTTCACTGCAGCCTCCTCCGCATCATTGTGCTCGCGCCCATGAGGTGGGTGTGTGTGTGTGTGTGTGTGTGAGTTCAGGGCTGCCATCACAGCTCATGCTGACTGAAACCAAATGCATGAGCTGTTCTGTGTTTCTCCTCAGGCTGTTCGAGACAACGCCGCTGGGGAACATCCTGAACCGATTCTCCACTGACACCAACACAATCGATCAGGTACAGCAGTGTTTCCCTCAGCTGCTCTTCTGGCAGTTTTGAACACTTTTTTTTTTTTTTTTTTTTGGTACGAAACTTGGTAAAAGTTTTGGCACTTGCTGAGTGAACACACACTCACACACAAAAATGATAAAATAATGGACATGATTCAAACTGGTTAAATGGTCCTGAAATAAACAGTCAGACTTGTGCTCCTCGTGGTCAACAACGAGCGCATTGGAAATGAATGTGAGACGAATTTCCTCTAGTGGAAGCGTTTGGTACTGCAGCCGAACACAATCTCACTGAAAGATCATTTTTTTTAGATATCAGGCTCAAATTTGAACACAATTTGTTTAGATTTATGGCTTTGATTTTCTCACCGTTTTAGAGTAAAACGTGTTTTTGAACAAATATATTTCATATCAA
>NW_028117883.1:5000-18331 GCF_965113295.1 Leuciscus leuciscus
ACGTCACTTCCCCCACCACTTCCCCCATCACTTCCTCAAATTTGGACGTGAGAGGCCAACCAGCGTTTGTTTTCGGCTTTCGTGCGTATGTTTTTGTCATGGGGGTTGTTTACACCTGGCCACTTCATGCATTTTCTCAGATCGGATAGCTATCCGATCGTGAAAAGTCCAGGTTTAAACGCCCTCCGAAACGCATTTGAGACGGATTTGAATCCGATCCCTCAAACCACTTCAGGAGGAGATCTGAGACGCATTCCAGACGAAACTGGACAAGTGTAAATGCATATGGTTGTTGAAACCACATATGTAAATTGTACTCCTCCCAAAAATGCTAAAAAAATAATAAAAAAACGTGTGAGAGCGTTGTATAGGCTATATGTTATATCCAGATCCCGCATCACCGCAGATGAGCAACTGCATCAAGCCAACGTGCAAACTATAGCAAATCAAAGTGAAAGTAAGTCGCAGACGCTTAACACACAATCATCATCATTAAAAGTAAAGAAACGAAATGATCTTACCAGGGCTGTTACTGCTCTCTCTTATTGCAGTCTTTGATTTTGAAATTTTAGCTGATGATCTATAAAATGCAGCTCATATCTCGGTGACGTGCACTCCATTAAATCTGCATATAGCGCGAGAATTGAAGATCGAATTTAAATCCGTTTCGCAAAAATACATTTATGTGACCAGGTGTAAATTTACATTTACATTTATCTGACGCTTTTATCCAAAGCGACTTACAATTGCTATATATGTCAGAGGTCGCACGCCTCTGGAGCAACTAGGGGTTAAGTGTCTTGCTCAGGGACACATTGGTGTCTCACAGTGGATTCGAACCCGGGTCTCTCACACCAAAGGCATGTGTCTTATCCACTGCGCCACCACCACCCCGTGGTAAATGGAATCGTTTTGATAAATCATATAAGCTATGCCTCACGAATTAGTTTGCCAGCTGAACTCAGGTGTTGTGAGGTGTATTTATCACGTAGTCCTGAGGGATATCAGACGACGCTATGTTGATTGATTCCTGCGATTATCATGAGAACAGCTTTCAATATCTCACATAATTATCATAAATAAGCCTAACGTAGAGGTTGTAAATAGTGTAAACGAGCACAATTTGCAAACTATTATGATAAATTGCAATAATCATGTCTAATGACATCATAACGGCCAATGTTATGAAATAATACGACGTACATTTAACTTAATTGATGTTATCTGGCATTTTGTAATGTTTACATTCCAATAAAAACAACACAAATTAAATTATACAGTAGGCCTAGACTATAGACTATTTACTTGTGATTTAGCTGCAATCATGTAAAAATGTTATAATATAATTTACGACAGTGCAAGTATTCCACAGCGACTCTAGGGGTCGCTGTTTGACAAAAACACAATTTCTACTTAGTGTGGCTTTAATTGAAAAAAAAAAAAAAAGAATAGAATATTGTAGTGAATATATGTATATATAAATAGCTGAACCAACCAGTAGTTCATAATCATTCAGAAAAAAGTAATAATAAATAATATTTAATTTTGAGAACATATGAAGAATTAATTTAATATTAATTAAAAGAATAAAATATATTTTTTAAATATATCTGAATGAAAATAAATAAGGATATAGGTTTATAGTTTATGTTTATACAATATATGTATATATAAAATCTTTACAAAAGTAAGTTTAAAGGTTGTTTTTTTTTTTTTTTTGAAGATTTTGAAGTATATCTGAATTTATATAAACTACTGATATTTTATTATTATTATTTATTTTATGGTATAAATGAACCAACCAGTAGTTTTTTTGGTTACATAAAATAAAATAAAAAAACATGTATTTATTTACAAAAAAAATATTATAATATATTTTGTAAATATATCTGAATAAAAATAAATACTGATACATTTATATTTTCTACTGATATATTATATATATATATATATATATATATATATATATATTATTTTGGTGAATATGTTTTTTTCTGATATATATATGTAAATGTTTAATATAAATGTATAAATCAAATATTAATTTCAAATCAATAAAACCAATAATTTATATATTCAAATATATATAGTATATTATTTTCTGGTATATACACAGTAGTTCACGTTCAGTCAGGAAAAAAACATTTGGGGAACATTGATTAATAATAATAATAAATCAATCAAATTACAGTATTGGTATTTGATCTAGTGTAAATCCATATAATAATATGAATCACATATTAAGTAATATAATTATTAGCATTTCTAACTATTTGAATATACAATATGTATATGCTTCACGGAAGATGAATGTAATATTATTAATGCCAGTCCTGGTGTGTGTGGTTCCAGCTCCGGCTCAGGTTCCTGCGGGATGGCCGAAGTACGGAGAGATCCAGATCCAGAACCTGAGCGTTCGCTACGACACCAGCCTGAGACCGGTCCTGAGACACGTCAACGCTCACATCAAACCTGGACAGAAGGTGTCACACACACACACACACACACACACACACACACACACACACACACACACACACACCAGCCTGAGACTGGTCCTGAGACACGTCAACGCTCACATAACGCAAAACCCAAAAACTAAAGCAAAACCCAAAGGTTTGCTAGGGGGACACCTGAATATTCGCTGTATTATTCCAAAATGTGATCAAATCAAACATCTTCTTGCTGATTCTAACTTAGACTTTTTGTGCTTGTCAGAGACATGGCTCCATAAGAACTCTCCTTCTGCTGCACTGCATATTCCTGGGTATAATGCCTTCAGGAAAGATAGAACTGAGGGTAGAGGTGGGGGGTTGCTGTTTTATATTAAAGATCACATTTTCTGTAAAGAGATACAATACTCTGTTGAGAATGACATTGAATGTATCTGCCTAGATGTTATACTATCACCACAGATGTCTTTCATTCTCATTGGAGTCTATAGACCACCGTCTGCAAAATCTGTGTATCTTGAGAAATTGAATGCTATGCTTAGGGAATGCAGTTCAAAGAAGGAAGTACTTATGATGGGTGATTTTAATATTAACTGGGAAGACAAGTCATGTAAAAAGGCACTGAAACAAATTACAAATAGATTTGATCTTGCACAGCTAGTTAAAGGACCTACTAGGATAACTTCTTCATCCAGAACCCAAATTGATCTCATATTCAGTAACAAACCGGAGAGAGTAACCAAATCTTTCAATATGGTCACAGGTTTGTCTGATCATAATTTAATCATTATAGCCAGAAAACTCACTAAAAACCGGTCTACATTTTCCACAAATATAAAGCCATGCCAATTTCGAATACCTAAGAGTGATGTATGTCAATATGAAAATGCTATTAAAAACATAAATTGGAATGAATTACTACTTGGTACAAATGTGGATGCTGACACACATGTGTTTCTATCCACAATTCAAAAAATAACAAAACAATTTTTAAAGAAAAATAAATCTAAAAGTGACAGTAAATATACTCTCCCATGGATTAATGGTGACATAAGGAGACTAATGAAGGAGAGAGACCAGGCACTGCGAACATTTCTTAAAACTAAGTTACCGACTGACAGATATATGTTCACTTCCTTAAGAAACAGGGTAATAAAAGACATCCGAGTAGCTAAAGCAAACTTCTTCGTTAATCTGATAGGTGAAGCTAAGGGAAATCATAAACAAATCTGGGACTCCATAAATAAGCTAACTGGGAAATGGCATCATAATAATAATAATAATAATAATACAAAGCAGTTGGTGATTAAAGATAAAGGATCCCTGGTTAAAGAGGCAAATGAAACGGCTACTCTCCTCAACTCTTATTTTGTGAATTCTGTAAGGATGACATTACACACAAATATAACTGAACTTCTTAGTCCTTTACCAATTGATATCTCTCAACCTGTTCTATCCTTGTTGAACGTTTCTGAATTAAAAGTTAACACAATTCTGAACTCTGTTAAAAATTTGAAATCAAAAGATATATTTGGATTAGATACTCTCTTCCTTAAATGGCATGCAGGTTCATTTACTGAACCAATAACTAAGATAATTAATGCCTCTTTTAAGGAAGAGAAGTTTCCAAAGGGTTGGAAAATAGCCATCGTTGTTCCAGTTCACAAATCAGGAGACCCAACTGATGTGAGCAATTATAGACCGATTAGTCAAGTCAAGTCAAGTCAAGTTTATTTGTATAGCGCTTTTCACAATACAGATTGTATCAAAGCAGCTTCACAGTATTAAATTTAAATAATACAACAAAGTTTGATTAGCATTTTACCCTGCATCTCAAAAATTGCAGAGAAATGTGTTGCTGAACAGCTGATCACACATCTAAATAGTAGCCCTTATACACTGCACCCAATGCAATTTGGTTTTCGAACTTATCATTCCACTGAGACCGCAAACTGTTTCCTGTTAGAAAACATCAAGCTAAAATTGAATAAAGGAGGTGTTGTCGGAGCTATATTTCTAGATTTAAGTAAGGCATTTGATACAGTCAACCATCAAATACTTATTTGTAAACTAGCCAATTTTAATTTCTCCGATAATGTGATGAAATGGATGAAGTCCTATCTTGAGGGCAGAGTTCAGTGTGTAAGGGTGGGTAGTGAAACATCATCCTTCCTGAGTAATGAAATGGGTGTGCCTCAGGGATCCATCCTGGGCCCTCTCCTGTTCAGCTTATACATAAATGATTTACCATCGATCTGCACAGGGTGTGAAGTTCAGATGTATGCAGATGATACTGTGATATATGTCCATGCAAGAACCAAAGAACAAGCCGCTTCTAAACTCAGTGCAGTAATGATTAATGTAAACAAATGGCTAAATGATTCACACCTGTTTCTTAATGTTAAGAAGACTGTTTGCATGTTCTTTACAAAAACACACTCTGCAACTGACCATGATCCGAAAGTGTATATGTGTCTGGAGAGGTCCTCCAAGTAGTCTCTCAAGTTAAATATCTAGGCATTATACTTGACTCCACCCTGTCCTTCAAAAAACAAGTGAATAAAGTAATGCAAGTAACTAAATACAATTTGGCCAACTTTAGGTATATAAGAAACTGCCTAACAACCACAACAGCAAAATTATATATGAATGCTATGGTCATCCCACACTTAACATATTGTATGACAAGTTGGACTCAAGCAAGAAGTACAACACTGAAGCCTATTCTTTCTTTGTACAAGCAGATTCACAAAGTGTTATATAGAAAACCTAAAACCTACCACCACTGTAATATTTTGGAAAAATATGAAATTCTTAGTTGGGAAAATTTAATGAAATACAGTGACATCTGTCTGGTGTTTAAGATTTTAAATGGTAAAGCTCCCCCACCACTTGGTACTTTTATTAAGCAGAAAAATGTTACCAACAGAACTACAAGATCAGCTCTAAGAGGAGATTGTGTAATCCCTTTTAGGTCTAGCTCCTTCAGCCAATCATGTTTTTCTGTAAGAGCTACTCAATTATGGAACACCATACCAACTGAAATGAGAATAGGTAACAACTATTATACCTTCACACGAAGTCTTAAGGTCTGGCTTTTGAAAAATCAAACATGTGAACATTTTTAAATAAAAAGTGCATTGCATTGCAAATTTCATCTGTAATATTACGATTTAACCTGCTGCTAATATCTTCCAAGTTCTCTGCCCGTTGCCAGGCAATTGTACTGATGTTTTAATGTTTCTGGATGTTTCGTGTGGTTTTATGTTGTGAGAATTGTTCTGTTTTATTTGTTGTTTTATCATGTCTTGAGGTACTTTTTGTTTACTGTATATTTTATAATTTTAAAAGGTTTCTAAACATCTTGCCGAAGGACTGCAGTTGAAAATTAGCCAGTAGGCTAATACTGGCACATTTACAGTAATGTTGATCAATGTGCGTTGTCCTTATAAATAAATAAAATACAAAATACAAAATACATCAAACCTGGACAGAAGGTGTCTCACACACACACACACACACACACACACACACACACACACACACACACACACACACACACACACACACACACACACACACACACACACACACACACACACACACACACACACACACACACACACACACACACACACACACACACACACACACGCACACACACACACACACACACACCAGCCTGAGACTGGTCCTGAGACATGTCAACGCTCACATCAAACCTGGACAGAAGGTGTCACACACACACACACACACACACACACACACACACACAAGCCTGAGACCGGTCCTGAGACACGTCAACACTCACATCAAACCTGGACAGAAGGTGTCTCACACACACACACACACACACACACACACACACACACACACACACCAGCCTGAGACTGGTCCTGAGACACGTCAACGCTCACATCCAACCTGGACAGAAGGTGTCACACACTCTTTCTTCTTATTTCTTATGCAGTCCATCGATTTCGAAGATGACGTCACTTCTAAGATGCATTGTTAGAGTGTTGAGGCAGCCATTGAAGGTGGCTGTGAAGCCCAATCCGGGAGCCACATGTCCTGCCGCAGTCGGGACATGTGAGTGCTGAATCTGAGGATGGGTGTGGGTGTGGCTGGACACGTTGGTGTCTGCGCTGACGTAGCACAGTTCTGTGTTGGGCGCGCTGTGATTCGATCTGTTGGGCCCCCAGACCACATGCAGAGCTCCATGCCTGGCGGTTGGCAGCTGTTGTTTCCAGGACTCCAGGGTTGATGCCGCAGCTTTTCAGGGTCGACTTGAGGTGGTCCTTGTAGCGACGCTTCTGACCCCCAGGTCTCCTGTTGGCTGCGTATATCTGCCCATAGAGGACCTGCCGGGGTAGGCGGAGGGAGGGCATGCGGATAACATGTCCAACCCATCGCAGTTGCCGCCTAGCAAGGGTTGCCTCCACGCTGCTGGAGTTGGTGCGCTGTAGGATGTCCTTGTGGGGGATTTTGTCTTTCCATGTGACACCTAGTATGCGCTGGAGGCATCTGATGTGAAAGCCCTCGAGACACCGAATATGCCTGCGGTAGGGAGTCCAAGCTTCTGCACCAAACAGCAGGGTGGATACGCAGACTGCCTGGTAGACGGCCGCTTTGGTGAAGGTACGGAGATCTTTATTAACAAAGACTCGAGATCGAAGTCTACCAAAGGCAGAGGAGGCGAGGTTTATGTGTGCCTGGATCTCGTTGTCTATGACGCAGGTGGGTGTTAGGATACTTCCGAGGTAACAGAAGTGCTGAACAACCTTTACTGGTGTGCCATGGATGTAGAATTCAGGAGGTGTAAGGGTGGGGATTGTGGTCTGTGCAATGATCTCAGTCTTTTTGATGTTGACTTGTAGGCCACAAGCTTGGTAGACTGCGCATACAACATCCAGTGTGTGCTGCATTGCAGTAGGGCTGTGGGCTACGAGGGCACAGTCATCAGTGTATTGCAGTTCGTGAATTGTGGTTGTGGTGGTCTTGGTGATGGCTTGCAGGCGGCGGAGGTTAAAGAGGTTCCCGTCCAGACGAAACTGTAGGCAAACACCATCGTCGGGGCTGAGGGAATTGCGGGAGAGGAGGGTGACTGCTGCCGGGAAGAGATTGAAGATCACTGGAGCCAGTACACACCCCTGTTTCACTCCTACCTGCACAGGAAAGGAGGGGGATCGAGATGTACCCACAATCACACGAGCCTGCATGCCATCATGAAACTGTTGTAGGATTTCCAGAAACCTTGGTGGCACCCCAAACTTCTCCAGAATGACCCAAAGGACTTGGCGGTCAATGGTGTCAAAAGCCTTTGCCAGGTCGATGAAGGCAATGAACAGGTCTTTGTTCTGTTCTCTAGCCTTCTCCTGCAATTGGCGTAGTACAAAGATCATGTCGGAGGTGGATCGATCCTTCCTGAAGCCACCCTGTGACTCAGGAAGGATCCTCTCTGTGATGTGCTTGGTAAGACGAAACAGCATGACCCTTGTTAATACTTTCCCTGCCACAGAGAGCAGAGATATGCCACCCTTTTTCTTGTGGATGGTAACAATGTGTGAGTCTTTCCAGCCTTGTGGAACAGTTTTTTGTGCCCATATTATCTGGATAAGTTGGTGGAGATTCTTGGTGAGCAGATACCCGCCTTTCTTTAGAGCCTCTGCAGGGATTCCATCAGGACCAGTAGACTTATTGTCCTTGAGGCTTCGTACTGCTGCTAGGACTTCTGAGAACCTGGGAGGGTCATCAAGCTCATGCACAGGTGGGAGCTTTGGGAGGCGCTGCAGGACATTGGGGTCAGTCGGATTGTTTTGGTTAAGGAGGGTGTTAAAATGTTCACCCCAACGCTCAAGAATTTCTTGTTTGTCCTTGTGCCGAATTGTGCCGTCTGTAGATCTGATAGGGGTGATTCTGCGTTTTTGGGGTCCATATAGTGATTTTATTGCAAAAAGCTTGAGAGTTGTTGGTGTCCGCATAACCTTGGATTTCATGGGCTTTCCTAAGCCACCAGTCATTATCCATTATGCGAAGCCGTCTATGCACCTCAGCACGGATATTACTCCAGTTTGAGCGTAATGAGGGAGATTGTGGATTGGAAAGGTGGGCAGAGAGGGCTTTATGCTTCTCCTCCAGAAGGTTGAGTATTTTGAGGGAGCTGTCGTCAAACCAGTCCTGGTGTCGTTTGGAGGTGAAACCAATTGTGTCGGACACACACACACACACACACACACACACACACACACACACACACACACACACACACACACACACACACACACACACACACACACACACACACACCAGCCTGAGACTGGTCCTGAGACACGTCAACGCTCACATCAAACCTGGACAGAAGGTGTCACACACACACACAGAGACACACACACACACACACACACACACACAAGCCTGAGACCGGTCCTGAGACACGTCAACGCTCACATCAAACCTAGACAGAAGGTGTCAGACACACACATCATAGCTGTCCATCGTTTCCGATGATGACGCTTGCTTCAGGGTTAGGGAGGGGATTAACGACATTGCCGTTGGTGCCACTTCTCGTGGGCGTAGAGGCCGATCCTTGAGCCGCACACTCGTCCGCAGGTGGAGCAGGGGAAACTAAAGGACAGAGGAGCCCCAGCTGCCCTTTGGTGTCTTTGTCTGCGTCTCTCGGCTCTCCGTTGTTGGTCTTTGTCGTGGATTTGTGAAACTACTCGAGCACAGGTAACCTGCCAGTCTGATCTGTCCTGTGCCAGAGCTTCAAGCTGCATGGGATTGATGTTGGAATGCTTTAAAAGTCCCTTGGTGTAGTCCTTATAGCGCTTCTTTTGTCCACCAGCTGCTCGTTTGGCGCCTTGTAATTGGCCATAGAGGACTTGGCGAGGCAAGCGGTAGTCCGGCATACGGATGGTATGCCCTATCCATCGTAGGTGTTTCTTAGCCACAGCGGCTTCCATGCAGATAGAATTGGTTCTCTGTAGGATTTCCGCATGTTGGACTCTGTCCATCCAGGAGAGGCCGAGGATCTTCTGGAGGCAGCGGATGTGGAAGGATTGCAAGAGTGGGATGTGTCGGCTGTATGGAGTCCATGTTTCCGCCCCATAAAGCAGGGTGGAGACACACACAGCATTATAAACAGCAACCTTGGTGCTGACCCTCAGGTTTTGATTTTCAAAAACCCTACTACGAAGGCGACCGAATGATGAAGAGGCTTTTTTGATATGGGTGTGTAATTCCATATCAAGGGAGCAGCAAGAGGACAGAGTTGAACCGAGGTAGGTGAACTGATCTACATTTTTAAGTGGAATGCCGTTTATATGGAAGCTGGGGGGTGAAGAGGTTTGAGAGAAGATTTGGGAAATAACTTCAGTTTTTTTAATGTTAACCTGGAGACCAAAGAATTGGTAGAGACTGGTCATTGTGTTGAGGGCGTGCTGCATGGATTCAGGACTATGTGCTAGAATCGCGCAGTAATCAGCATATTGTAGTTCAGCTATGCAGCAGGATTTGTTCTTCGTGTAAGCCTGCAACCTCCGGATGTTAAAGAGGCTTCCATCAAGGCGGTATTCAAGAAGAACACCATCCTTGTGTCCTAAAGCACAATGAAAAAGGTGAGTGACCGCAGAGAGAAGGAGGTTGAAAAGGACTGGAGCCAAGACACAGCCCTGCTTCACCCCAACATTTACATTAAAGAACTCTGACTGAAGTTCTCCTGTGGTCACTCTGGCTTGCATCCCATTGTGCAGCTGCTGTAGAATGGTGAGGAACTTGGGTGGTACCCCAAGTTTGGAAAGTTGTTTCCAGAGCATCTCACGGTTGATAGTGTCAAATGCATTACTGAGGTCAATGAAGGCTATGTGGAGGTCTGTGCGCTGCTCTCTGCTTTTTTCTAGCAACTGCCTTAAGACAAAAATCATGTCAGTGGTGGATCTAGTCTTCCGGAGGCCACATTGCGTTTCCGGGAGTGCAGTTTCTGAGATGTACTTAACTAGCCTATTGAGCATGATTTTTGCCAGAACTTTCCCTGCGATGGAGAGGAGGGAGATTCCACGGCTGTTGCCACACACGGCTCTGTCCCCTTTTTGTTTATAGATGACCACAATATCGGCATCCTTCCAGTCTTGTGGGAGGGTCTCACATTCCCAGATGTGACAGATGAGGAGGTGCAGGCGGCGTGTAAGGAGGTACCCTCCATGTTTGAAGACCTCTGCCGGAATGCCATCAGGTCCAGCACTTTTATTGTTTTTAAGACTCACGGAGACACGCAAAGTGCCCCACCACGATAAGGTGGTGATCCTTCGAGGCACACACACACACACACACACACACACACACACACACACACACCAGCCTGAGACTGGTCCTGAGACACGTCAACGCTCACATCAAACCTGGACAGAAGGTGACACACACACACACACACACACACACACACACACACACACACATACACACACACTCACACACACACACTCACACACACTCACACCAGCCTGAGACCCTCAAACAGGCCTTTAAAGGCTCTCAGAAACTGAGGACCGGCCAACATGTCCTCACTTTACTCTCTTTGTCCTCACTCCAATGGTCTAAAACTCAAACTGGTCCTCACAAAGATAGTTGTACAAGTACACACACACACTGAGCACATGACGACTGCAGGTGTGTTATAGGTGGGGATCTGTGGAAGGACAGGGAGTGGGAAGTCGTCGTTCTCTCTGGCTCTCTTCAGGATGGTGGACTCGTTCGAGGGTAACAGGAGATCCTGCACTCATCACACTCTTCATGTTCACCGGCCGGTCTCTCACACACGTGTTTGTTCTCACAGGGCAGATTATCATCGACGGGATTGATATCGCCAAGCTTCCCCTGCAAACGCTCCGATCAAAGTTCTCCATTATCCTGCAGGATCCCATTTTATTCAGTGGAACAATTCGGTGAGGCTTTACACAGGATTCATTCCCTAGAAACTGCATTTCCATCAGGTTGCCTGGTCAAACACACACACACACACACACACAGCTATAGTTTGCTGGTCTAGTCTTGAGTGCATGCACTTGTTTTCTCTGTTCCTCAGGTTTAATCTGGATCCGGAGAGAAAGGCCACGGATAAAATGCTTTGGGAAGCTCTTGAAATCGCTCAGCTCATGCCAGTGGTTAAAGCTTTACCCGGAGGACTAGGTGAACCACTGAGCTTCATCAGCTTCATCATGTTTTAACAGTGAAATCTATACATTAACTGACCAGAGCAGCACAACATCAACGAGAAGGATACACTGTTGCTCAAAAGTTGGAAAAAATCAGATTTTTTATGTTTTTTGGTCTCTTCTGCTCACCAAAGCTGTGTTTATTTGATGAAAAATACAGTAAAACAGTGAAATATTATTCCAATGTAAATCAGCTGTTGTCTATGTGAATATATAGTAAAGTGTAATGTATTCCTGTGATCAAAGCTGAATTTTCAGCATCATTACTCCAGTCTTCAGTGTCACAGGATCCTTCAGAAATCATTCTAATAGGATGATTTGATGTTCAGGAAATATTTATGATTATTATTATCAGTGTTGAAAACAGTTGAGCTGCTTCAGATTTTTGTGGGGGGAAAAATTCATAAAAAGACATTTCAAATAAATGCTTTTGAACGTTGTTCATCTAAGAATCCTGCAAAACAAAATGTATCACAGATTCCACAAAAATATGAAGCAGCAGTTGAGCACTAATAATAATTAAGCAAATAATAATATCAGAATGATTTCTGAAGGATCATGTGACACTGGAGACTGGGAGTAATGATGCTGAAAATTCACAGGAATATATATTCACATAGAAAACAGCCGTTTTACATTCTAATAATATTTCACTGTTTTTACTGATCAAATAAATGCAGCATTGGTGAACTTCCTTTAAATGATTTACTTATTCCAAACTTTTGACTGGTACTGTAACTCATCCATCCATTAATTGTGCATTGAATGGTTTTATCTGGTGTTTGATTGACATGTCCCGTCGGCTCTACTGATGCTTTCATTGCATCACAGGCTCATTGGAAAAACGTTCCTGTGGCAAAATTAGTGCAAAACGCAAAATACACACCAATACGTGCATATCACTGCAGTTTCTAACAGAAATGAACACTAGAGGCAGTAAAACAGCAAACACTTTTAATCGTTTTCACACACAATTATGATTACAGGGGCAGATTATGGATTAATAAAGACTTGTTTTCACGCGGCTCCTTGCACAATTATGTTATGACCTCAAAACACTTTTTACCATAGTGCAGGATTTATAAACTAATATATTTTGGAGTTTGCATCAATTAATCAGCTCCATATGTTCAGTTCTACTGACTGAAGCTTGAGCTTGCTGGATAGCTCAGCTGGGACAGAACTGTACTTGTGATTTGGAGAGATCCGGTATGAACCTCGTGAAAAATTAGTCAAGATAAAAGAGCTCAAAGTTCAAAAACAAGCTCAAATGACATGGTTACAATTACGTTTTTATGTCGCGCTTGTTTTTGTTAACACGATCGGCTAGGTTTAGGGTATAGTGTAGGTTTAGGGTATAGTGTAGGGTATAGTGTAGGTTTAGGGTGTAGGGTATAGTGCAGGTTTAGGGTATAGTGTAAGTTTAGGGTATAGTGTAGGGTATAGTGTAGGTTTAGGGTATAGTGCAGGTTTAGGGTATAGTGTAGGGTATAGTACATGTTTAGGGTATAGTGTAGGTTCAGGGTATTGTGCAGGTTTAGGGTATAGTGTAGGTATAGGATATAGTGTAGGGTTTAGGGTATAGTGTAGGTTTAGGGTATAGTGTAGGTTTAGAGTATAGTGTAGGGCAGGGGTGGGGAACGTCCGGCCCCCGGGCCGTAACCGGCCC
>NW_028117882.1:0-18319 GCF_965113295.1 Leuciscus leuciscus
AATCTAAATTAATCTCATTTTTAATTTAACTTAATTTCGTTTTTTCTTTATTTAAATTTCGTTTTTCTTGATTTAAATTTAGTTTTTTCTTTATTTAAATTTTGTTTTTCTTTATTTAAATTTCGTTTTTTCTTTATTTAAATTTCGTTTTTCTTTATTTAAATTTCGTTTTTCTTTATTTAAAATCTACCCTTTACTGTGTCAGTAATTTGTTAGTCAGAAAAATATTAGACAACCTTAAAAGTATTGCTTAATTTAACAGACCTGTGTGTGTTTTATATCACTTGTGCAGTGTCCGTTCTCGGAGCATAAGCCCTGCCCGCGTGAGGTGCGCCGCTTCCCGCTCGCGCTGTTCTGTAGTTTACTAAAAGTTTATTAATTCTGAATGTGTGGCATCTCGCGTGTCTATCTATATTGCACCAAATGCGACACTGCACTCCCTTGTGAGGTCGATTGGATGAACGGTTCTCGAAATAATCAAAATGCAAACGGACATACCGACACATAGAGATTCCTGCCTTTATTAGAGATAAGAATATGTTCAGCACCCTCTCTCCGAAGCTTCGAATATTCGATGTTCATTACTACCGAAGCTTCGAAGCTCAAAAAATGGTATTCGGACCAGCCCTACCCAGTAGTGCTCATACACACAGTACATAGATATTACACACAATCCTTAAAGCTTAGCCTTCCTTAAACCATAAGTCTTTACCAGGGCCCCCGATTTCTCCTCAATCTTTATTCTATGACTCCCATAATGCTACAAGGAATGTACAGGATGAAAAAGCAATGAACACCTTTTGTTTTAATCTAAACTTTAGTGTCAGTACCATTGTTCAAGAGGATATGACCCTGGCTCTGCTTGGTCAAAAATGTAGCCTCAAGATACAGCATATGCCATTTCTAATGGGTCAGACTCAAATTACACAATTTTGCCTTTCCCTCATTTCCACACATTCACATTTACAGGAAATGCATCCGTCGTCACCCGCTGAACAGACATCTCTATGGATCACAAAAGTTCATGCCTACAATTAAACTTCTACTGATAAGAAATGGATGACTATGTTTCACAGTCACTCGGCCACAAATGGCCATATGAAAGAGCCAAGGATCTCCCTATACATCCCACAACATTCCAAGAGGCGTTTTCCTCAACATGAACAGCGGTTCTGTCTATCTTCACTCAAGCACATGGCGGCACACTGGTCTCTTGTTCGGAAATGACCCTATTTGCTGGTTTGAGGTGAAGCTGAAAGAATGTAATATCTCTCTTGTGGCATCTGCTACTAGAAATCACATGGCCTGTATGAATTTGAGAAAACTGTAACGGCCAAAGCTAAGAACACTATGCCTTTACATCTATACTTCAAGGGACATGGATGGCGATGGTCCAATCTTCTAATTAAATCCAATGTTGCCTTGTCTCAAGTCATAGTACTTTTTAAAAGATTAATAAAAGTTGGGTGCAACTGACAGAAATCAAGGCATGTCAAGTGATTTTGTTTAACGCATCGGTAAAACATTAAGAACTGTGGTTCTATTTCAGTTCTGGAAGGAACACACCCAGTAAACATATTTGTTTACTGCTTAGCAAAAGACACCTCAATTTTTCCCTGTCATCACGTGTAATTGCCACAGTCTTCTCAAGAATGATTTTCTGCTGAAGCATCTACCAGACAAACCGCTCCACAACTTTACCAAGGCAGCTAAGCTCTTCCTCAGACAGTATTTAGCCCACAACTGTCTCCACGTAGCACATACATATAATAATAGATGGTGCTTGAACTAATTTGTTTTTCCTCTTCACATCAGCACCTGTCTAAACACTGAGAGACTATTGTTCTCCAGTTCCCGCTGTGTCCGTCCATGACGGATCTATTGGAAAGGGTGCCTCTCTTCCAGAGAAATGTGTCAGATTCAATAGTGGACACGGCTGTGGTGAGGGTTGTGGAGATGCTTCCTGACACTCTGTAGTGTAAAAAGATGAGATTTGGATACTAAGATACTAAGATACTTGCAGCAGAACAACAGTGGAATGGTGTCAGGCTCTTTATAAAGTACTGCCTTTCTAATAACTTTATAACAAGACATCAAATAAACTTTCATACTCATCCCATAATCAGCAGTAAATGTGCAAAATAGACTAAAATATAGTTTTAAAAAGTTCAAAAATAAAAAGATGTACTTCTTATTAATGTATCAATTTACATATTTATTATCCTACCTACATACACGTGGTGAAAAAAAGTTGTTTATAAAAAAGTTTTTATCGACTTGATTTATTTGAAATAATCTACACTTGTAAAAGTTTCCCATAGCTCCATAAATCACTTATTAAAATGAATGCACTTACCCTCGAAATCAGACAATATCCCCTCCAGATGATCATTAACTGAGATATCTGACATCATGACTTCAGTCCAAGGAAAACTTCCAGATTCAGTTGCACGCAATCACAAGAAATAAACGATGCAAAACCAGCACAAAACCTCTTTAAAAACTGTCAAGCCGACCAAAGTTTATCCGACGATTTTTGGGCTTGTGATGCAACAAAAAAAGTTGCGATTTTGGTGGGAGTCGTTTCTCATTTGAGAGCGCAGAGCTGAACGTCAGATTCAATAGAGACTCAAAAGCAGACAAACCATCTGATAAACCTCATTCTCCTCCTCCTCCTCCTCCTCGTAAGTCCTGCCCCCCTCCCGAAAAGAGTGGTGGGTAAAGTACCTCCCCACCTTTCACCCCACCCTGCGGCTACACCTGGAAAAGGCAAGTATATAAAGTCCCCCTTCGTTCGCTTTTTCTGTTTGTTTGTGTGTGGGGAACATGCGTGCCCCCAAAAGTAGACGACTCTTTGTCCTTATCTCATGAGAGATGAGGGAGGGATTCAGTCTAAGTGGATTTCTTGAGAAGCCGATTCTTATCAATGAAACACTTTGAATGTGGAGCAGCAAGGACTTACGATTTGTAATTGATTCATCCTGAACGTACGCCATCAGCACGAGCAGCGCTTGTTGACGGGTTTCCTCAAGTAAATTGAGAAAAATGTTTAGGGTAGGTTGGCGTTTGCCTGCAGGTGGTTACAATGACGCCTGCCATTAGAAGTTATGTACTCAAAATTAAACAGTAAAACAATTAATGAAACGGCAAATATGACACTGAAATATAATTTCTTTGGCCAACCAATATTGTAATGAATTTTAGATTGATAATATTTAATAAAACACCTTTTGTGACAGCCTGACCCCAAAACACTCCTGTTTTGACAACATGGTTAAACTTTTTAGGTCACATCAATTGTTGATTCTTACCCGAATTTGTGAAAATCTTCCCATGATATTTTTTTTTTTTTTTTTTTTTGGATTCCTTGAATAGAATGTTTAAAAAATATTTTTTTGAAATTTCTGTCACTTTTGATCAATTTAATTGATCCTTTCTGAATAAAAGTATTAATTCCTTTAAAATTATTTTTTTTACTGACCCAAAATTTGAGCAATAATGTATTTTTGTGTTTATTTAGTGTGTGTGCCATCTGTTTGCTTTTATGAATGCAAGATGTGATTGGTCTAGGTATAATTTGCTTTGAGAGGGTGATTTTAGGGACTTCCCTGTCCTGGATTAACACATGTATTGACCCCTCATTGCTCTGTGGGTAATTAAGTCCAGAGGGCCATGTTCACTTCAGTGTAATGAAGAACAAGTGAAATGTATATTTTGTCTTGTGTTTGTAGTAACACTGACTTGTTTTATAATCCCCCCATTTTAAAACTGAATTCTAGCAATGCAATTATACTCAGATGTAACAGTATAACAATACGTCTTAGATCAGGAAACGGCTTCAGAAGGTTTAATCCATTGTGGAGAGCCCCTCATCTGAAGGGTAACTGAGAATTCCTTTCATCTTCCATGGCCTACTTTGATTTTGCTGCTTATTTTCAAGAGATAGGGGGATTTATTTATATCAGAAACAGGAAATGTGGCAATTAAAAGTGGAAGGAGACTGAGAGTGACCATGTGACTGGGTTCCCAGACTCACATTTGAGCGTCCATGCGGAGGATCCCAGACAGTGATCCTCAGTGGCCCTCATTAGCCATTTGAGAGTAGTGTGCTAGGGATTAATGTCATGTAGTCTTTAATATTCAGACAGACAGGTCCTGACTAGGCGAAGAGTTTCTGGGCTTTGGTAGAAGATTTGAGACCTTGACCGCGCCACTAACCACCTCTGGAAGTTGAAAAGTGCAGTATGTATTCGTGAGCTGAGAAGAAATGAAAGGGAAGGATTAGACTGTGTGATGTTTGGTATTGCCAGCTATTCTCCAACATGTCTAAGAGCACTGAAGTGGTAACGGGTTTGTTAGGGTAAAAATACATATAGTACAAACTTCAAGTGTATTTAATTGTTATGCCCTCTGAACTGGGGCCTGATGGCAAAGCACTTTTTTTACTTCTATGAATGTCTGCTTTTATGTTCAGTGTAACAACCTTCCTAAAAGTTTATTGAGGTTCCCAGAATTTAGACAAAAGATCTTTGCAACTTTTAAACAAATTAGCATTAATCGGAAATGTGTTTATGCAGAATATATTTAGATCTTTTGAAACAGCCTTTTTTTTTTTTTGTGCACACATCCGAGATAAACAGTAAATGTCAGGGAACTAGCAAACACAGCTGCTGCAGTAGTAAATTACTCATAAACTCGCTCAATTTCCTGCACGCTGCAATTGACTGAAATGCTTCTCAAAACATTTGGGGAGCATTTAATCCTACAGCTCAGAGTTACTTTCCCACACCAAACAAATAACCTTCTCAAGCATTGTTTCAAAGGTCATGACCAAGGTTTTTAATATTATTTATGTCAATGTTAATCCACATGATTTATGTAGTTAAAAAATCATTAAAGCTGATTTCGGTATGGATATGTGACCAATGCAGCCTGAATTGTTATGGAATGCAAGAAAACAGGCATAAATAATTATGAATTAGCTGGTCACCAATGCTGCTTTTATTTGATTTTATTGTGAAATATTATTACAATTTAAAAGAACTGTTTTCTATTTTAATACAATCATTTATTCCTGTCATGGCAAAGCTGAATTCACAGTATCATTACTCCAGTCTTAAGTGTCACATGATCCTTCAGAAATAAGTCTAATATGATAATTTGCTGCTCATGAAAAATTTCTTATTATTATCAATGTTAAAAGCTGTTGTGCTGCTTAATATTTTTTTTGTGGACACCATGATCATTTTTTTTAAATATTCTTTGATGAATAGAAATACAATTATAAATACATTTCTTGTAACATTATATATGTTTTATTATCACTTTTTTAAAAATTAGTTTAAAGCATCCTTGCTGTATAAAAATATTATTTAAAAACAGGACTGATTCCAAACTTTTGAACTATAGAGTATTTACTTCGGCGCCCATATTAGCATGTTTCACACTGTTCACACTGCCCACATAAGCAATGTGTGATGATAAGCCTATTTCTGGCATGCATAGCATTCTGGAATCATCAGACAATACAGTGAAAATCCTTTGTAAAGCTATTTGTCCATATGATCTTTTGCAATAAAGGCTTTTATGAAGTAGCATAGAATATTGAAATGATTTTAGATGCAGGTTCCATGCAGTGACAGGCACACGACATTAATTCATTAAATCAGACTAAATGCTGGCTTCCACAGTTTAGCTCCAGTTGTGATCTGATCAGGTTCTGCTCCATGCGCAGAAATGATCATTGTAAATGTAAATGCGGTAATTATTCTCAGTGGCCCATCCTTGATAACCATTATATAATTAATGGCCGTTTTTGTAAGAAAATAGTCACTGTAGTGCGTCGAAAATCATTTGAATTTCTGTATAAAGCCACAGCAACAAGCACGCTGTCAGTTTGAAAACTCAACATGATTCAATTCACATTTATTTGCATAACGCTATTCACAATACATTTAGTTTCAAAGCAGCTTTACAGAAAATGCATGTGTCTACATTACAATTTAGAGTGATCTGTTATCAGAGGTGACTGTGTCAAGTTATGTATTTCAGAAATACAAATCACGCATTTAGCTAACAATATTAATTTAAGGCAGAAACAGTGAGCTCATTAAAGTAATGAATATGTTTCAATGACATCCATATTATTGATCTGCCTGCATTGACACCATTACATGAGAACTGAACTGAGCTGGACGATGACATCACGGTTTTCTCCAAAGCGGCTAGATATGTAAATGAACTAAATGAATAATATTTTTACAACAAAAATGAACCATCACTGAACTTACTTCAGCTGTACTATGACACTTTTTTCTTCTAGAAACAAACTTTGTTGCATTATTTTCCTGCTATCAATGTAAAGCTGCTTTGAAACAATCTGTATTGTAAAAAGCGCTATAGAAATAAAGGTGACTTGACTTGACTTGACTTAAATTATTAGGATATAATTGCAAATTTAGCATAGGTGCATGTTGATTCAGTGTTTGCATCATCTGAATTCCTTGCAGAAGTTGGAAATCTGTTGTTGCAATCTTTGTTACAATTACGGTTTTGCTTCTTCCGTTCATTTAAAAAGAAAAAATTGTATCGTATTTGCAAGGCCGGTATACTCTGATAAACTCTTGGCAGTATCAAAACCCAGAAGTTTCATCTTCCAGCTACTTCTTTGAGCACAGACTGAGATGAATGCTTTCAGACTGGTGGACATGTGTGAGCAGATTATCTGCTGTAGCAGAAGCTCAAGTCTCTCGAACTGTTCTGATTTGCAGATATCCACTGAAGCGAGCGTTTACGTCGAGGGCTGTGCAGGTTAAGTCAGGCTCGTTGGCTGGACAGTGGTTGACCTCTGACCTCACCTGCCTCAGGTCACAGATTAGGTGCTGTCACCAAGGTATGTACTCAGAAGCTGGTGATAACATTGTGTCCGTAATCTGCTTTTAAAGAGGTGAAAAGGAGACTTTTCAACCCAGCGAGCCAATGATCTTGAAATCAGCACTGGCACCTGTGGCTGCAGGGCATGCATACCTGTGAGCATGTTGTCACTACGGCTGACAGCGTTGCGCTGTGAAATATTTTTTTTTTTTTTTTTCTCGCCGATCAACAACATCAGCCCCCTCGCTCCCATTTTTCTGTTACCAACTTCGCATTGTCGCTGTTGAATTATTCAAGGGCACGATGGGAGCACAGCTCTGACAGGAACAGGAGATTAATATTTGTCATGCTCTCTGATACGGTGCAACTGACTAGAACAGCAAATGGAATTTGATCAAGGAGCACAAAGCAGTGTATGAGAGCTTTCCCACTGTGGAAACGTGCCAGCCTGCACTCCCTATTCCCATCATACTCTTCCTCACAGCTGCCTCCAGCCAATACAGATAGAGGTGAGGTGCAGCATAAATCACTGGATTCCCCCCTCCCCAGTATCCAATTAGATCCTCTGCAGAGATAGAGTGCTTTCTCAAACCGAATGTGTTCAAATATTGCAGGAGTTTTTTTGTTTTATCGGATGTGCCTGCTGCTTTCTTATGACGTGAATCACCATCACATAGGCTAATATCTGTGTTGACACTGCTAATTGATTGATCCCTTTGGGAGCTGCACCTAAAGCAAGGGGGTGATGGGCCGGCTGTCATCTAACCCTATCCAGAAATCACCAGACTGACAGGCAGGAGAAAACTGCCCCCTGGCCTCGTAGCTCCCATCATTCCTTTGACCTCCTGATCATTATCACCATCTACCGCATTGCGCAGACACAGTCAAGCATGATAAAGCTGCTGGGGGTAGAGGATCGAGAGCTTTAGAGACATAAGAGCCATAAGTGGGTGATTTGTGTGACGTAAGGACATATTCAGAACTTCAGGTGAATTCAGGTGCGAAGTGCAAGTGAGCCAGTGACCTGCTTTCATTCGGCTTGAATAAATGTGTGATTTGTTTGGACGGATAGATTGCCACATAGTAATTATACTTTTTACATTTAAACTAGGACTCATTTCTCAATACTTGGGTCACTTTTTCAAAACTCACAGTGAGTACATCAGCAGTTTATGTTATTAAACTGTGAATAATTTTCCATTGCTTTGGTAGAAAAAGCATTCATTGACTACATCTTTCAAATTACCTAAGATCTTTTCTCACTCAGGCACAACCACCGGCAAAATTCGATGTACCTAAAGGCCAATTTGCAATTTGCATACTTTTTTCAAACTTAATTTCAAAACTGAATATGACATCAATTTGCTACATTTCTAAAGTAATACCACAATGAAATATATTCTGAGTCTAAAAAAATAAATGCTTTCAATACTATATAATTTTATTACCATCTGTACAAAAGGGGACAACTTAGGAATAATGATTTTATACTATGTAGCATATACTGCAGTGAATTCTAAATAATAGAGTTGTGTCATTCTTGTTTTTGAAATAATATTTTACAAATGAAAATATTGTATAATTCTACCTGTTGTTAGCTACCTGTTTAAACCTCTTTTACAAAGTGTGTTTGTTGGGTGACAACTTTTGCTAGTGTTATGGAATAATGAATTGATTTGAGACATGTATGAAATGTGTGGGTATAGTTTTAATTGCATTGTAGATGTGAAATCCACTGCTGTGCATAGCTGAATATATGATTGATTTCTGAAGTTGTATTGACTGCTTAAAATTCAGCTTTGCCATCACAGGAATAAATTAGGCTACAATTCAAAATATATTAAAATAGAAAATGGTTATTTTATATTGTAACAGTATTCCACAGTATTACTCTTTCTACTGTATATTATCAACCCCAAACTTTTGAAGGGTAGTGTGTGCATATTGCTTTTTCAGAATGCATATCAGATAAACATCAGAAGTCTGTGTGTGTGTGTGTGTGTGTGTGTGTGTGTGTGTGTGTGTGTGTGTGTGTGTGTGTGTGTGTGTGTGTGTGTGTGTTCTTCCAACGCTATCTTTATATGCATTCAAAATTAGTACAAACAAGTTTACATAAAATAAAAAAATGTATCTGAACAACCGCAGCTAAAACCAAATTAAATAATCAAATTAAATTTCAAAAGAGGATTATATTTTAACATGATGATTATTTCTCCAAATCACTGGATCATGTGAAAAGATAGGAATCTATCACAGACTGTTTGTTGACCTTTTTAGTTCCTAACGTTTTTACTTGGTAAAAAGCTCCTTGCTGCCATCTGCTGGTGAAAGGCGTTGTGTATTGCATTGGATAGTACGTTTAAACCGTGACTGCCACTTGATTGGCCACTTGAATGATATTAATGAACAGGATTGAATATAACATTATTGATGAGTTGTTTGATGTTTGTTGCATGCACTTTCTATCACATTCTGTAATGTAGAGGGCAATGTGATAACGGTGTCACTCACTGATTTGTTGGTGCTGTATACGTCAATATCATACTCATAATAAATGGAATTCGAATATCAAAGCCACTTTAAAAATAAAAAAAAACTACAATTATGCATGCGTTAGAGCACATCTTACCTTAAATGAACAACACCCGATGTGAAAGAAGGAGGGTGTGTGTGTGCGTGTGTGTGTGTGCGTGTGCGCTGTGGGCTAGGAATTTAACTTCAACTGGATCTACACAGCACAGTCAGACAGGTTGATAGATGAGCAGGTAGCCAGGCTTGGTGTAGAGCACAGAGGGCATCTCTTCAGAGAGGTGGGGGTGTAGGTAAGAACTAGTTGAGGGGTGTGTTGTCTTAGAAAACAAAATACATTTTTGATGAGCAAAGCTAAAGGAACGCGGCACCTGTCACAACCACAACAAACACTTTCTTTCACTCCAGAAGAAGAATAGCTTGCATTCAATCTTGAAATAACCATTTGTAAGAGAAAAAAACAAAGCTTTGAACTAAAATCACTTTTCTTTCTACAGTGTGAAGTTTTAATCATGATTTTTGTCTTATTTTCCAGTAAACACACACACACACACACACACACACACACACACACACACACACACACACACACACACACACACACACACACACACACACACACACACACACACACACACACACACACACACACACACACACACACACACACACACACACACACACACACACACACACCCACACACACACACACACACACTGATTTTCAGATATTTTTAAATCATATTTCTCACCTAATTGGCATATAACTTTATCGTGTTTTAGACATATATGGAGAAAGATATTTTCTGAAAACAACGCCCAGTAAACTCCCCCTTTTCCAGTAAATGTTGTCTAAAAATGTTTTTATTGGAAAACACAAAATGCAGATAAAGAGAATTATTATTTTTGCCTCAAATAGGGAACATAAAACGTCTAAATATGAAACGTAATGTCCTGAACATGAGACATCGGTGCACATTTTCACTGTGAGGTGTAATATTGACGTCCTTCTCTTGTATGATTACCTGCAGAGTGATGTGACGGCATCAATGACAGCGCAGCAGAAACTGAGAGGCAATCACCATGCCAAAGGTAACATCCATTCACCCACTCTAATTAAATGCCATTGTCATGTCAGCAGGAATCCAATCTGCAACATGCACACAACATGTCCAACTCTCACCGTGAAAGGCTGCGGAAGACAAAAAAAATCAAACAAACTTTACCTGCATCATCTGCATTATGCTTAAAATAGCCTGTCTGTGTTGTAATTGATGATCAGCCATCAGAGTGCATTTTGTCTTTAAAGAATGATATTTTTCATCAAGACAAAGACAAACTGTTTGACATTTAGGCTCTGCTGCTTGGCTACACTAAATAACAGTCTTATATTTTCTTCTAGTTCTAGGTCCCCCCCCCTTGTCCAGTTCGAAATGTTTGAACAACATTGCAAAAGCATTTTCCTTGCAACAACATAAAAAATACTATTGCTATTCAATGGAAAAACACAGCTAAATATTTCATAAAACACATAATACAGATCACAGAAGATGCTGGTAAAATGTAAGTGTTTTAGATCTTTTTTCCCACTGTAGGTTTTGAGTCTGCTCAAAAAAGTAAGGATGCTTTTGAGGCGATTGGAGAACTTTAACAAAGGAAGGAAGTTAACTAAGCGGGAGCAGTCAGCGGAAAGCGTTTCCTTCTCATGAATTTCTGAACACTTTTGACGAGTGTGGGCGTTATGCTCCTGAAGGAGTATCGCATATGCATGCCTCTAACGGCGGAGGAGGTAAGGTCTCGACCTTTATTTGAAGAGAAAGCGAAAACTGTCGTGCTGCAATTAAGTTCTCAACAGGCTGTTGCTTCCCCTCCTAAATGTCAATTAACCAAAGTTCAGCGGAAATCAAAGAATGCAGTGAATTTCAAGAAGGTGCTGGTTGGAGGTCATGCATATTTTTTTTCTTTTATTGAATCGAGCCAACCTATCTGTGCAGTCTTGGTGGATTTTTTTTTCTTCGATTCTGCAATAGGCCTACTTTAATACGAGGTCATAGATCATATTTGAGCTGTAAAAGAATCCTCAACAACCATAACCTTCCCAAGGTCTACAAACCTCAGGAATACTGTATTTTTAAAGGTCATCTCCTGAAACAACAACAAAATGTATGCATTGCTGTAAAATAAGGAGCTGTGTTTTGGTGTCCTTGGTAGAGGGCATGTCAGTTATATCTATAAACACGACCATCAGGAAAAGGACATTGAAAAGATTGTGGAGGTCCTGCAGAACGAGACCCATTTTGACCCTGAGCATTTACACTGCCAGCTACTGTGAAAGATACTTTCATATTTTGCCTCCCAGCATCCTTACTTTTTTGTATTTTGTGTTATTTTAATTTGCTTATTTACATGTAAATTATTATTTTAATAAAAAATGATAAATACTGTTAATAAATATAAATGAAGATAAACTTCCAGAGAAGAATCCTAAAATAAAGCATGCACCACAGTTTCTGCAAACATATTAAGCAGCACAACTGTGTTCAGAATAATAATAATACATGTTTCTTGAGCACCACATCATCATGTTAGAATGATTTCTGAAAATGTGTGACAATGTGAGACTGATGCTGAAAATTCTGCTTTAACTTTTACTGTCAATCGACCATTTCAAACTCGAATTCTAACTCTAATAACAATATTAGGGCTTTTACTGTACAGTATATTTGTGACCCTGGATCACAAAACCAGTCACAAGTAGCACGGGTATATTTGTGGCAATAGCCAACAATAGGCTACAATGTATGGGTCAAAATTATCGATTTTTCTTTTATGCCAAAAAATCATTAGGATATTAAGAAAAGATCATGTTCCATGAAGATATTTTGTAAATTTCCTACCATAAATATATAAAACCTTTATTTTTGTGAGTGAATGCAGCACAATCACGAACATAAATGGACAACTTTAAAGGTGATTTTCTCAATGTTTAGATTTTTTTGCACCCTCAGATTCCAGATTTTCAAATAGCTGTATCTCGGCCAAATATTGTCCTATCCTAACAAACCTTACATCAATGGAAAGCTTATTTATTCAGTTTCCATGGTGTATAAATTTTAATTAAAAAAAATTACCCATGTGACTGGTTTTTGTAGTCCAGGGTCACATTTGAACAAATGCAGCCTTGATAAAAAAAAGAGTGCCCCTCCACCCAAAAAAGGGTAGTATATAATTTTTTTATTTTTTTTTATCAGCCTTCAAAATTATACTAGCACATTTTTGTAAAGCCACAATAGCAGGTGTAACAAAGCTGCTCGATTGCTTGTGTACCTTGGTTGCCATGGTAAAATCTTTCTCTGTGAAGAGATAAGGGCACGATTACACATCTCTGTGAGTGATGGTGCTTCCATCTTAAGTGTTTGGTTAACGTGAGCGGTCGTGAGTTCAATCCACAATGGGGTCAAGGCCTGTTATGCTAGAAAATGTGATGCGTTGTGATAACAGGTCCCCAGTTTACTCGTTCATTCGAGTAAAATTTAGAACGGAAGAAAGACTGTCTGTTTTCACCTGCCACCAGAATCTTAAATCCATTTACTCCTATAACTGCCGTAATTAGACCTCTTATCGGGATTATAGCCATTAGCCTTTGACAAGTAAGGCTTTAACGGCAATTAACTTGGAAATAATTGACCATACTATAATTGGTTTCATTTTCACAAAGAAGAGGGGAAGGCCCGAGACAATGTTTTGCCATCAGTGCTTTTAAGATGGCGAGCGAAAGTGTCGACAAGCGTCGACTAAAACCATTTCCTCGGGCTGATTCTGCGCCACCTACTCAACTCTTTCATTAAGTAGAAACATTTTGAATTGAGCTGCCTTTGTTGCCAGGCAACCTCCTCGGACATTTTGTTTTAGTTACGTTCATGAGCTATTAAAGCATACGAACCAAATCCCAAAGCATGCTATTTTTAACCTGCCTTTCCACTTGAGCGTATGCAGCGTGTAATGAAGTGTATTGTTAATAACCAGCTACGGCCAAGCTCTCTATCGTACGTGGTGAAGGACTCGCGAGCGAGGGCTGTGATTAGGCCAGGGGTTATTTAAATCTCACAATCCCTAGATTAAAATGCACATTTGCTTCAGAAAAATTTTCAGTGCAGATAGTGTCAAAGACGGCAGGCAAAAAAGCCAAAGCCGCATGCGTTTCATGTTTACTTTAAATATAGATTCTGTGCTGCTGTCTGCATTTTAAGGTCAGTGGGAAATAAGCATTCAATAGCATTCCACTATTGCTGTTTCATTACAGCAGGAACAAGCGCTGTGTGAGCGAGGCGTTGCTCCAATACCTGAACTGGCTCTGAAGCTGTGAAATAAACAAAAGCCGATACGGACTGAATATTGGAAGGCCTTTAAACCACAATCGGTAACCCTGTGTGTGTTAGACATCTTTGTTAATCGCAATTCCCCAGATAAGCGGTGTGTGAAGAGGCATGAGGTATTAAGAGGGAGCGAAATTGAATAACAGCCTCTGCATTTCTAAACAAATTTGAGATGCAGGTCTGTTGAAAGTGCCCTCAAGCATCTGCCATCCAGCACTAATTGGCAACACGTTCAAGGGACCACGGAGAGGGATTTACCTTGCTGTTAATTGGAGAGAAGTTGGATCGATCACTAGTTCTTCTGTATAAAGGCTCTCCCATGTTGCTGCCATTCCTTATCATGAAGCAGATTTGGCAGGAGGGGTTGAGCTGGGCAATGGTGGGAATGTAATTGGGTTTCTTCTGTGGCACTGCAGAACTTTTGCTGCTTTCGTCTGTGGCCTGCAGCTATGGTGTCAGAGTCTTGAGTTTCCCAAGGTGGACACTCGCTGTCCAGGCCTGAGCTCTTTGATACTCAGACTCCTCTGGAACTTTCCCACACACTTTGCTCTGTAAATGTACCCCCCTTTCCATGGGATATTCATATGGTGTGCTGTATTCAGAGTTCCAAGGATATGCTGAGGTTTCACCGCCTGGGCTTACTTTTCTGTTGCTGTAGAGTAATGAATGCATTTTGCAGTGAACCAGCTGAGTGTGTTTACTCATGCTTTGTATGCTCTGCGTCCTAGAAAAGACTAGAAATGTCTTACTAAATATCTGTTTGTTTGTAGCTTTTTTTATTCAGCACAAACATCCATGGACTGTATATGTGCATCATGCTCATCACTGGAATCTTTGTATCATGAATGCAGATGATGAGCATGTTGATGCCAGAATTTATTTATTAGTGAGATCAAAAAATAGCTATATGAAAAGGTCATATCAGAAATGTTTTATTTTCCGACTCTGTTATTCTCGTATAAAAGAATTGTGTAAACACAGTGATTTAATAATTCATGCATCAAAAAGCTAAAACGACATCCTTCATGGTTTAGCTGTTTTTAATCGCTGCACATTAAACAATATTGGTAATGTTAGTGTATTATTTTGAGCAGTGTGCATGTGTAATTGCTATTTCTATAGCCAAAGCAGATCAAAACACAGTCTGTTTTGATACATCAGTGAACAAAGTTTTCAATGCATATATAAACCCCAGTTGAGAATTGTGTTGAAGTGATCATTACTTTGACTCATAGATGTCATCCACGTTAAAAAAAAAAAAAAAAAAAAAATTTTAAAAAGTAAAATCACATGTGACATGATAACATTTCGGTGGTGCCCCACATATCTTCGTTAAAGAAAAAGCCAAATATGACATGACTGTGGATTTTAGAGACATTGTGTAGTAGAGTTGAGATCCCAGAGAGGCACTATAAAGTTTCAGAGCTGCAGCCCAGAATATACACTTGTAGCAGTAGCCTTGCTCGGTTGATTCATATAAAAAGCCTGAGGCCTTATATCAGAGAGATGCGGTTTTGTTCAAGATATCTTCAAGAAAGACTCATTTCCCCCCCTGCTCTCTCCTTCCAACTCAGACTTTCTGAAGTGTATCACGATACGCTGATCCCACTAGACATGAGAGAAGGTACTTAATTTATTGCGGATTCAATATTCACAGAGTAATTTACTGATATGTTTCATTTTTTTCAAATGTCAAGACAAGATAAGCCGTTCTGGTGAAAACAAATTTGGTTGTGGATTGAGTCTCAGTGTCTCAGACAATGGATTCTTACGCCAATAGACAGGAAAAACAATTAATATCACTGGCTCAGTTTGACACCTTCTTTGTTAAATCTGGTAGGAAAAGGGTGTTTAGTTCTGATAGACATGACTTCAGTTTGGGTATCATTTGTGTGTATCTCTTTTGAATTATAGCTTGAAAAACAAATACTGCAGTTATTGCAGGGAATACTTCATTCTTTGCTTAATCATAAGGTTTTACTCTTACACTGGATCTAAAGGACCTTGTGGAAAAAAGTGTGTCACCGGCCCACCGATGGACCCACAGCCATTGCAAATTTAAAACAGTAATATCCTATACTAAACCTAAACTAATCTTGACAAACTATGTATCATTTGAAAGTTTACAACCTCTAGTTTTCATATTTTTCCGTAATTTATCAATTTGCGACAAGAATATTTTCATTCTCCTAAGGCGTGTTCAGACCTTTATTTTGAAATAGCGATGAACATGAAAAATCATAAAAGAATGGTAGAAACCTCAGTTTGGTTTCATGCCAAGAGTTTAAAAGATAACATCCATTAAATGTTTTTTAGAAAAAGTTTCTGAAAAAGTTTTAAATATAAAGAAAAAAAATAATAGGTTCACCATATGTGATGTGGCAGTGAGCTATAATGCACATATGTGTTCACTGTAAAAAAAAAAAAACATCCCCAAGTCAAAAATTTCAAGTGACCGATAACATCTAAATTTTTCAATTAGTCTAACGTATTATTTCTCATTGAGCCAATGTTAACAGACTATTGCAACAAGAATTTCACATGGGCCAATTGAAAAATTTCGATGTTATCGGTCACTTGAAATTTTTGATTTGGGAGGGTTAGACATTTTTTACAGTGTTCTTTTTATCATAATTATTTATTTGTATTATACTTAAGACACTTAAGGGGTTGAGTCTAAAAAGTACTGATTATCAAAATAATATACTTTCAGAGTCTTTAGCATGTACTTAAATGTATTATTTTGGAACAGTGTTTTGCAATTTAATTTTATTAGTATGATTTGTAATTTGTGCTAAATTCAGCATTAAGCGAGTACAGTATAATAGACTTGAAATATATTCAAAGTATAGACTGCAAAACACATTATGATATACTTGAAATTTAATGTCATTTATTCTGTAAATTTAATGCACTTTACTGCACCTAAATACTTGTAAGCTGAAACTTAATTTGCTACACTTGTTTTTATTATAATCATTGTTTCAATTATTAAAATATTTTTATTTTTATTTTTATTATAATCTTGAATGTATTTACAGATACTTAAGTCCTACTTATATGCAGTTTAGTGCTCTTTTAATAATAATAATAATAATTCGTTACATTTATATAGCGCTTTTCTAGGTGCTCAAAGCGCTTCACATATGGAAGGGGGGAATCTCCTCAACCACCACCAATGTGCAGCATCCACCTGGATGATGCGACGGCAGCCATATTGTGCCAGAACGCCCACCACACACCAGCTTACTGGTGGAGAGGAGACAGAGTGATGAAACCAATCAGTGTATATATATATGGGAATGATTAGGAGGCCATGATGGACAGAGGTCACGGGGCAAATTTGGCCAGGCTGCCGGGGTTACACCCCTACTCTTTTTCGGAGGACATCCTGGGATTTTTAATGACCACAGAGAGTCAGGACCTCGGTTTAACGTCTCATCCGAAGGACGGTGCTTTTAAGTACTTTTTAAGTACACTTAATGATGGATGTTTATTATGCTTAGTTCATTCTTATTTAAGCATTGTTAGAAAGGTATTGAATTAAAATATACTTTTATCTACTAAAATTACAAAAATAATTGACCTAAATTGACATTACTTTCTTATTGTGCTTCAAAATCAAAGAACTGAGGAAAACTGAGGGCTTAAAGGTGCGCTCACTCCACGTTGAAATTACCAAAATGTATTTATAAAGCACAATAAAAACAACAGTAGTTGACCACTGTGCTGTACAATACCAAATTAAAATAAACATAACAACTAAATATAAACAATAAGACCACAATGCAATGAGAAAAAGGTGTACATCAAAACACAAATAGACGACGAGGCCTCAAAAACTCTGATCTGAGGGAAACCGGAAGACCAGTTTTGGCCACATGTTTCAACTTGTAAAAAGCGTTCACATCCTTGTAAAGCTAGTAATTACAGCTTGTAAGATGGGACTTTTCTGAGAGCTCCAACTTGTACCACATGACCGCTGTAGATTCATTTAGGCATTCATAGTGTTGCCATAGACACACATAATTCCCAATCTGAGGAAGTGAACAGCTCCGAATAGAACTTGTCTATTTGTGTCTATAGTGTTGTCTTCTCGAGCCTACATAATTACGACAAGGCGTGAATGCAGCATAATGATAATACATACAATAATAAATAATAATACAATAATACATAGTGAAACAAGCAAACTAGAAACAGGTGTGCAACTAAATCGGTAACTATAGCAACAAATAAAGAGCGGGAACATGGGGTACAAAGACACAGGAAACAAGGAAAAGCAAACTAAAATGAATACAAATGAATCCATGAATACAAACATAAACCTGACAAGATTAATTACGTATTCTGTACACTTAATGTACAATTTGAATGTGTCTGTTTTAACCAAGCACTTAGACACTTATGATAAAGGGAAGCTAATGGACTGATTGTTAAACGCAGTTGTGTTGAAGCTGTGTGGTGGTGTGGGTGGGTTTTTTTGTGCAGTTCCCTTCTGCCATTGAGGTGCTCCTGGGGGACGGTCCCTGGAATTGTCC
>NW_028117881.1:0-18238 GCF_965113295.1 Leuciscus leuciscus
AGATAATATCAGTCTGAAAATGTACATGACAACACAAATGTAAGCTCATAAATGTTCTTTCTCATGTTGGAAAGACATTTATTAGAAATGTATAATAATTTGAATTATGCTGCACATAATGTAAATAATACACACTTATATGTATAATTATAATGTATGTTCATAGTTTTTTATTCATTTGCACAAATGGGGAGAGGAAAAAAAGTGGAAAATAATAAAAGTTTTAGACCATTTTCTGGTTGAGTGATATACACTCTAAAAACTTTTTTTTTTGGCTCAACAAAATTAATAACAGCTCAAAAATTAAGACTCAACCAACAAACTACACTGATAATAAGTGTATATAATAAGTAGTATAGTATATTATAGTATAGTTTAGTAGCCTATAATTTGTAGCATAAACATTTAAAGATTTTGTAAAGATTTGTAAAGCTGCATTCCGTAACTTTTTTGGGTTAAAAATGATCCCAAATAAATTTTTGAGCAAGTACATAACTAGACAGTGTTCAAAACTATCTGCTTGCCTTAGCTTTATTCAAAATGGCAAGCTTGTAATTATGTTTTTAATTCCAGTGGTACTGGTGGATTTCCGCGGGAAATTCGAGCATGTCGTCATTACGTCACATCTGTACACATAAAGAAGGGGTCCCGGCTAGTTAGGCAGTGTTGCGTGTGAAGATGTTGGAGGTGGAGATTTATAGCCTTTTCTCACAGCACTTGATATAATTAAGCTTATCAATTTGATGGCGGATCCAGAAAGGTTCAAACGACAATAGTGTAAAATGCAAAAGACTTCGGACTTTGGAGTGGCAACAGAAAAAAAGAGACTGCAATCGGGCCCATGCGAAAACAAGGATAAAAATCGGAAGGGCATTAGAGCGCATTTAGGCCACGCCCACACCGGGGGGGGAAAACAAACCAACCCTCCCCATTACTTTGCATTGCGAGAGGCTGCCTCCTTGTCATTTCTTGCTTCTAACAAAAGACAGAAAAATGCCTAAAAGCTGCTGTGTGACAAGGTGTACAGCAAACAAGCTAAAAAAAAAAACAGAAATAAGTTTTTATTAGCTCTCGACCCCAAAAAAACGAGTGTTTAGGACATAAAAGTGGATACAGGCAGTTGAGACAGAGCGTCACGTGTCTCATTACTATGAGAACTAACGTACACCCGCTGGAGGAGACCGTAATCGGCAACACAGGATAATTTATCTTACAGAAATATAATATATAAAACTGACATTCGGATATTTGACTCACCAGTGACCAAATGTTTAACTTACTGCACACGTAGTGTATTTTTAGTGCATACTGAGTGTCAGGATGGATCCCACAATTTACCCATTCGTTCCAGCCTGTATCCACTTTTATGTCCTCAAACGCTCGTTTTTTGGGGTCAACAGCTTATTAAAACTTATTTCTGGGTTTCTTAGCTTGTTTGCTGTACACCTTGTCACACAGCAGCTTTTAGGCATTATTCTGTCTTTTGTTAGAAGCAAGAAATGACAAGGAGGCAGCCTCTCGCAATGCAAAGTCAATGGAGACAGTTGGTTTGTTTCCCCCCCTTGGTGGGCGTGGTCTTCAGATTATGACGCGTTGCGCTCTGTCTCTATGCTGATGTTGTTAAAACAATTTGAGAACAAAGTATAATTTGCACGGTTCGTGATAAGCGATCGTTTTAATCAGCGCGATTTACTGCAATGCTTTTTTCCTCTTAGTTGGTAAGAACAAAAGTGGATGTTACTTACTTGTTCAGATGACATTTTCCGGTGGAAATTCTTATGTTGGTCATACTTCCAAAAAGTAGAATCTGTGATTCACACCGGCGCGGTGACTGACAGCCTCACATTCTCCTCAAAACATCGGATTCATCCGCGCTGTGCGTGCCGAGGCACAACCCACGTAAAGGTAATAATTCCGCGAATAACTGCGACAAAGAGGAAAAAAATACGGACTGAAGCTTATATTACTCATAAAAATTCCAAATAGTTTTTCCAACATAATAAACTCATAAATGAAGTGGTGGACCTGGAACAAAAATTGTCAGTTTAAATGTCACACAATATTAAGCTGTTGGTGTAATGATTATGTCCGTAACAATATTAGAACTCATCAAAATAATCTTTGCAATTTAAAAGGTATAATTCAGTTTTTAGCGTGAACCTACAATTATAAGTTTACCAATAAAAAAAGAAAATGACCAGAAATATAACCAATGCAGCAATCAGAAAACATCTGCTTTAGAATAATATTAAACTTGATATTCTATGGCTTCACAATGTAGCTTTTACTCACACCTCACCTTCTAATCCCTTAAATGAATCACATACTAATATTTTACAAGCACATTGGAAAGGATGTGTCAGCAGGACTTTAGCTTCATAAAAAAAGGGTTAAAACTAATGAAGGATATAATTCCATAAACAAAAAATGACAATGCAACAGATGGTTCTTGTGACCCAAAAAAGGCATTGCAGGTCTGTTCTGATAGTAGAGTAAAAACAGCACTTAAATACAAACAATAAAATCCAAGTAACCTATAAAGTGCTAGAATAACAGTCTAAAAAGGACAAAAATGAGGACAAAACATTCCAGGTATATTTTGTTGATGCCAATGCCATGCATCCAGTCAGACTCGCAAATGATCTCTATCACTGTTGGACAATGGATACTAATATGTGTTGCGCCACAAAATTGTCAGTTTCCCTAGCAGTTCTGTGTCACGTTATACAGAGTAAATCTCTATTTCCTTATAGGTATCCATCAAAAAGTGAGCTCAGATGCCCTCCACTGTACATTCTGTACACTGCATTCACAATACAGTTTTAGACTGTTTAAGAAGTCTGATTTTATTCTTCTAAAATCCAGGCCTGCTTGTCCGATTGTCCTCTTGACAGTTCAAAATATAGAATATATGCACATTATGTTCTTGGTTTTCATGGTAAATACACAAGGTGGAAAAAAAGTGTATAAACAATTATAGATAGGCTATCTATTTGCAGTGTTGGGTGTAACGCATTACAAGTTATGTAATCAGATTACTTTTTTCAAGTAACTAGTAAAATAAAGCATTACTTTTACATTTACTAAAACTAAATATCTGAGGTAAAACAAATTAAGTAGCGCAAGTTACTTTGTTTTTCTCATTTATTGACTGACAACTCTCCTGTCACCATGTTGAGAGAAATCGTAAGTGCAGAGGCGTTGTGTGCGCTGTGTAAACATGATGATTTTAGTTCTAAATATGAACAAGCATTTACTCACCTCACTTGCAAAATCGTTTTCAGTATTACTCAAAATTAATAAACAGTGAGATGCAAACTCAGAATATTACACAAACCTGCAATAATTAAATTACACAATACTTTATGTATTTAATCTCACTTTATTAACCAATGTATTTGCTGCTGACCTTCGATGATCCTTTTCAACCATACTAATAAGCTAAAATGACTTTAGATAAACATCACGTTTGTGTTTCTTTCTTCCTCTTCTTTTTTGCTGAAGTAAGCGTGTTGAACTTCTTCAATCCAGAATGCCAGAACATCTGAAAGTTGTGAATTTGCATTTGTGAAGGGGCCTCTGCATTTACCAAAAATAGATATTTTTTTGTTGTTAGGCCTATTAACAAGCAAGCCAGCCCAGGAGAGAAAAAGTAACGCAAAAGTAACGTAACGCAATTAGTTTTTAGGGAGTAACGCAATATTGTAATGTATTACTTTCAACAACACAGTCTACTAATTGTGCTAGAGGTAGGCTGTCTTAAGAGAATTTGGGTAGATTGATTTTCTTAATAATTATAGTTAGTATCCTCCTTTTAAAATAGCTGTAAATTAGCACACTGTGTACACGAGGGGGGCATGTGAAGAACACGATATTGCCCACAGGCGAATAACCAACACCCCTATCTGACGCAAGCCCTGTAAACGCTTTATAGCCTTCATTGAGTCATTCAAAGTCAGATTCGTTCTCAGGGGTCTCTTAACCCTTCTATCTACATCAAAAAGTGATTTTACAAGGAAATATTGATAAGGACTGCATTTCAAAGGATCACAAGAGTCCCAAAAGAAAGTCTGCGATGGCTTCGACACCCTCTGCCTCAGCCCTGTCGGCTGTTCTCCGGTGTCAGGGGAATATCCTCGCCCGAAAACAGGCCAACAAGAAGCGGTCTCCAGCGTCAGTCTACGGGCTCGGAAGGACAGGGGGAGATTCGGTCAGGTCTTATTTTCGCTCTCTTTGGGGATTCGTGTTTCACAGGGAGCGAGTGGATATTCCCGGAGTTCTGTCCGTTACAGCGCGGGTTGAAACGTCCTGTTCGGGGAAAAAATCATTTGAATCCAAAGATCATCATCTGCTCAAAAACTCTCCAAAGTTTGACAACAGAATGTTAACTATGAAAGCATCCAGTGAACAGACGAAAGTTATGTCGGACTATGGTTTTGCTATTAAATCTCAACGCTGTAGTGTTTCATCCAAAACCAACCTGGTTCTTCGACTGGATGGCACGCGTTTACGAAAACTAAACTTGGATAATCCATGGACTTTATGTGTTTGTGTAGTTTGCGCTCAGAGTATAAGCACGCTAAACCGCAGTAGTGTGAATGAGTTGTTTTCTCTTGGCTTTTTGTGGTATTTAAAGGATAAACTGATATATTTTACAACTGCAGTGTCAGACAGTGTGCGGACACAACCTGGAATATGCAGGATGAACCAGCTTCAACCGGATGTAAGTCAACTCTAATGTGGTTTGAAAAGGTCACAAGTCAACTTTTTTACTTATAATTTTATACAGAACAGATTATTATTATATAGGCTACTATTATATTTTATACACTTTATATATATATATAATTTTATACTATACTAAATATACTTTTTATATGATAGTTTTACGACATCACTAATACACAAAAGAATGGTGACATTATTAGGCCATTGCATAACTGACCTCAATGCTTTTGCCCTAAATGTACAATCAATTCAATTCTAACTTTTAAATAAATCTCCAGATAACACATGATGACATGCTATTCATAATTCAGAATAAAGGAGGATTTTCCTACATAAAAGTATTGACTGTTGAATGAAGTTGAATGAAGAGGTTGCTGCTGCTGCATAAGCAATATTTTAATGAATTATATAGGCTACAAGAGTTTAAGAAATGACTGCTTTTAGCATGCTTTATGCAATGATGATGGCTATAATACTATAACAATACTATCTTCTTCTTTTGTAGTGTGATAAGTTGAGTGGGTGTGTCAAATGCACCTCTGAACATCATGAAGATCAAGGAGCTGAACCTGGGGAATGAGTCTTCTGCTATAGACCACATGACACACACTTCACACAAATGCACTTTCATGCATGATAGATAGATAGATAGATAGATATGTTCTTTCAATGCACTTCAGTTTTGTGGGATATACTGCAGTGTTTTATACAATTTATACCTTTGCCACTGTTTTTGCACCATACTTTTCCCTTAAGGATAAAGAAGTTGTAAAAAAAAGTTGCTTATTTAATTTTTTTGTAAAGTACAATCAACTTAAGTCATTTAAACTTAAATTACATTAAACTGACTTGAATAAGTTGAATCTTGTATAACTTATAAATTATTGTTGAAAATTGCTTAACGTATTTTGATGAAATGTAAAATGTTCAATGTAAAAACATATGTTGTCATAACTTATTAATCATATAATTTTTTACAGTGTGCATGTTTGACTTTGTGTCTATTAATAAATAGGCCACTTGTTAACAGTTAACACTTGTTAGTGTGCTCCTGTGATTTTCCGGAAGGATGATTGTGAGACTGCTGACAACATTGTAGCAAACTTTATTATAAGAGTCACAGCATGCTATATGTGTATAACTATTAAGCAAAATTAAAGTTCATTATTAAGAAACAAGACTAAATGGAGTCTCAGACTCCAATTCTCTCTTGAAACAAGACCACAGCATTCACCTTTTGACCAATACATTTCCAAATGATATTTGCAATGCATATATATTATATAAATGCAAGTTATGCTATATGAATGTGAGTTCCATTTGCATGCCATTAATCAATCAATCCTTCAACAATGCCATTTCTCCTGTTTTTGTGTACAAATACTAGGCTACTCTAGACAAAATGAATGTGGCTCAACAGGGGAGTTGCTTCTATTATCTTCTTGACTTTACAGGTCAACTCCATATCATCTCACAGTTGACATATCCAGGTTTACAGTGACTGTGGGACGATTCCATGATTTATAAAAATTCACAAGTACCGATTTAAGTCGGGCACATATGCTTTTCTAATTGAGGAGGCCACCTGTTTTCCACCTCTGGTTGCTCTTGTAATAAGATCCTCGGTCACCAGAGACACTGCTAATAAATTTCGCGGGATCAGCATAAAAACCATGACGCCTTATACAGCAACGCATATCCAGAGGTCAAAACCTTTTCTCTAACCTTTCACCTTTCATGGACACAAAGGAAATGCGTTTTATGTACACGTATCTCTTCATTAAGGTAAACACAGAAGAGGGAGGGACTTCCTAAAAATGACGCCACCCGGAAGTCAAGTCAAGAACTCTATTACATTCTTGAGCGAAGCTTGAAGGGTATACGCGAAGGAAGTTTACTGCGCTTCAAATGAAGGATTATTCAACGTCTAATCCACACCAGAGTCAAATAAATGACTTGGATTAGTTGAAATTGGACATAATCTTTGAAGCGACGGAAATATGAGTGTATGCAGACGGGAAACATGACAGAGTATGAGTGCGCGTTGACTCGTGTAAGTCAGATATGTTGGCATTTTTTACGCATCATTGTGTTGCTTAAACTCATCTCTCATGGGTGATAAACAGGTTGGTTTAGTTACTGTTAAACGGTTGTGGTTGAGGGAGTTCTGGATGAGCTACAGGTGAGATTATTGATCGACGGACGAGCCTGCTTGATAATGTTGCGTTACCATTTGCACATACTATACAATGGGAAGGTACATTTCGAAATACATATTCAACCAATAACAGTGACTAATTAAACAACAACTTTAATGCATTTTGAAACTGATCTTAGTATAATTAAAAGGTGTACTGTATCATGATACATTCTCATAATGTAGTTGACAAATACATTAGGTTTAATTTAGCTTACGTATATGCTCTAACAAGTCACAATTTATTTTCCATCATTTTAAATCACACGTTAACTATTTAAATATTTATTTAAACGAAGTAGCAGTCAAATTAGCAGCAGTTAAATAACAGATTTTGAAGCACAAATATATGATGTAGTCTCTCAATTAATATGAAATCATACTCATAGAACATAGTGTATAATAATTATACAAAATGTTTAAAATAGGATTACACTGCAGGACACCACTGTCATGGCTTCATATAAAATACTCTAATTCATGGATTATCAGAACAACACTGATCATTTTTCTCATTTTCATTTAATTTAACTCGATGTAGTAAAAGAACAAAAAACCAAAGTAAAAACTACATAGACATGTCTTAAAACTCACTAAAACACAAATCACGAAAACTTAATATAAATATATGAAAATAATACAAATTCAAAATATTATTAAAAACTATATCTTATTGATACTAAAATAACGTGTATCCCTTGTACAGGATATTGTTTCTGAGTGGAAGTAATTGCTGTATAAGGAGATTTGAATAATATTCAAAATAAAAAATAAGTAAAATAAATAAATAAAAACGTGTACCACACGTCATTTGAGATTTCAGTGAATAGGCTAATGTGTGGAAGGTGAAAATGTACCACGTTGTAAATAAAAACTATGCTACACATAACTATAAAAAAAGATAGACCACCTTGACTAAATTAAGTGTTTTGCATTAAATGAAACGTTATGTACACAGAACAAATCCACTCAAATTGTGCACCAGTGAAATGCAAAAGAAGTGGACTTTTTTCCATTCTAATCTGTTGTTTGTAACATTCACACTTGTATGCAAAAGTGATTCAAATGAGAAAAATACTGAAGCTTTCTCAGCTGTTTGGTTGTAAAACTTGAATTTAATATACTGATTCTGAACAGTTGGCAAACATTACATGTGACCTTGTCTCTGTTTATCTTGCTTATTTTACAGGCTCTGCTGAAAGTAACTGTGCCACTTTGGACCGTAACATCTATATCACAATCCTGAAACCTGGAATATGTCTTATTTTCACCTTCTGTTAGTTTAATGTTACAAAGTTCTTTTATTTTTGTGACAACTGACCGAAAAATATCATGCGTAGCATGTGAAAAAAAATTCAAAGATCTACAAGGCTCTTCTTGGCCATCCATCCATCAAACCTTCCTGTTCTACATGCCCGCTTTATATATCCATCCATTTCTTCCTTCCTGAATCCTCTGTCCCATCACGCATCAGGCCATGCTCCCCAAGAGAAGTTCTCTTATCATTTTTGGTGCTTTCATATTTGTAGCTTGGAATGTCATTCTTATTTTTGTCTTCATGAGACGCCCCTCCAGTCAAGGGTCTCTGGACAGCCATGGGGAACCTGGTAAAACTGGGGACGGAGCCGAAGGAGGCAAGTTCGCAAATATAATGAAAGAGGTGATGCGCGTAGCTGATGCATTTGAAGCTGAACTTGAATCGCAGAGGAAGATCCTATTGCAAATCCAGAACCAGTGGTCAGTTTGGGAGAACAAAGGCGGTGTGACAGCTGCCAATCAAAATGTAGAACATTCATCTCCGGTGGTCATCCCTATTTTAGTCATTGCTTGTAATCGTGTGACAGTGAAACGCTGTCTTGACAAACTCATTGAGCACCGACCGTCGGCCGAGCTCTACCCAATCATAGTGAGCCAAGACTGCGGACACGCAGAAACATCTGATGTGATCGCCTCGTATGGCAGTCAGCTGACCCATATCAAACAGCCTGATCTTTCAGATATCTCAGTACCCGCACAGCATAAGAAGTTCCAGGGTTACTACAAAATCTCGCGGCATTACCGTTGGGCGCTCAACCAGGTTTTCAACACCTTTTCGTACTCAACGGTTGTCCTTGTGGAGGATGATCTGGAGGTAAATTCCTTTTAATGCATGTTGTGTGTATAAAGTCTATCATTAAAGGAACAGTTCACCCAAAATTCAAAGATGATACACAAGGGAATTTTGTTTTAAGGCTAATTTTTTTTTTTTTACCATGCAATTACAGCGAAAGGAGACTGAATTTTTCAAGCTTCAATAAAACTGTAAAAGCATAAAAAAGTATCTTGAAAATGATTGCTAAGACTCATGCACTATATGTAAAATCTTGTGGAGTCATAAAATAGCTTTGTACGTGTGTGCACACTTTATGTATGTATGTTTATATATACCTCCAAGTCATATGTGTGTATATATATATATATATATATATATATATATATATAGCAGAGGTGGGAGTAAGTCACACATGTGCAAGTCACAAGTAAGTCTCAAGTCTTAACCTTCAAGTCTCAAGCAAGTCCAAGTCAATTTTGTGAAAAGCAATTCAAGTAACTGCTTTATGTCAAGCAAGTCAAGTCGTAGCTTGGGTTAAGCAAGTCACTGGCAAGTCATACAAATGTTTGATGATTTAACTGAATTTATATATTAAAATAAGTTAAAACTGTAGTAGTTACGGACTATGGGATTTTTATTTGCAACAAAAAAAATTGCAATATGCATTTCTACTCAAAAGGACTCCACATACAGCTGAGTTGTTAATACAATAACAATCTAAAAATAAATAAAATGTAAAACTACATAGCCTAAAATGTAACTGAAATTAGGCCAACATAAAAGCATGTAAAATATTGAAACAGCTGCTGTACCGAAATATGCCTCAAACATTGCAGAAGACCATTAAAAAGTATTAATCAATGCAAGTATAATGGTTTCTATGCCACCAAATGGCATTCTTCAAACAAGCATCCCCTTCATGGAACATGAACATATATATCCTCAAGTTAGATATTTCCTTTTTTTTTTTTTTTTAAGGAAAGAGAAAGAGAGATTATTTGATTTAGTATGATTAAAGTGAGTGGATGTGAGTGCATATGTATGAGTGAAGAGTGTATTGTTTGCATGTGCATGGTTGAGTTTGACTTTTTTTTATTTTCGTGTGTGTGTGTGTGTGGGGGGAGAGAGAGAGAGAGATGATTTGAGTGTGATTCATATTTGTGAGTGAATGTGTGTGCATCTGTATGAGTGAAGAGTGTATTGTTTGTTTGCATGTGCATGGTTGTGCTTGCAAGTTCGAGGTTTTTATTAATTTTTCTGTTTGTTTTGTTTTGTTTATTTGTGGATGCATGGTTGGGTTCGCAAGTCTTGTATGAATTTTTTTATTTGTGTGTGTGTGAAGGTGTATAGGCCTACAATCTTTTATGTGCGTCCCCAAAAACTATCCATAGGCTTTTCACTCAAACACTGAAGACCAATTATTAGACAGTGTACGATTGCAAAAAAAAAAAAGTTTACAGTTTATTGACTACGGAAGCCCTGAACCGCAACGTAAAAAAAAAAAATTATGTAAAAAAAAAAAAAAAAAAGTAAAAAAAAAAAAAAAAAATTATGTAAAAAAAAAAAAAATGCTATCATTTCGAGATTAAAGTCGAAATGTTTCGAGATTAAAGTCGAAATGTTTCGAGATTAAAGTCGAAATGTTTCGAGATTAAAGTCGAAATGTTTCGAGATTAAAGTCGAAATGTTTCGAGATTAAAGTCGAAATGTTTCGAGATTAAAGTCGAAATGTTTCGAGATTAAAGTCGAAATGTTTCGAGATTAAAGTCGAAATGTTTCGAGATTAAAGTCGAAATGTTTCGAGATTAAAGTCGAAATGTTTCGAGATTAAAGTCGAAATGTTTCGAGATTAAAGTCGAAATGTTTCGAGATTAAAGTCGAAATGTTTCGAGATTAAAGTCGAAATGTTTCGAGATTAAAGTCGAAATGTTTCGAGATTAAAGTCGAAATGTTTCGAGATTAAAGTCGAAATGTTTCGAGATTAAAGTCGAAATGTTTCGAGATTAAAGTCGAAATGTTTCGAGATTAAAGTCGAAATGTTTCGAGATTAAAGTCGAAATGTTTCGAGATTAAAGTCGAAATGTTTCGAGATTAAAGTCGAAATCTTTCGAGATTAAAGTCGAAATCTTTCGAGAATAAAGTCTTCCGTAGAAGTTGTGTGTGTGCTTGCCGTTATTTCACATTGCCGCACATGCGTGTGCGTGTGTGTGTGTGTGTGTGTGTGTGAACTGGATCTATACAAAATAATAGCTTTTTACTTTTATCTGGGCTTTTCAACAAAGGGATATTCTACAACATGACATTAGGCTATAGGACTTTATAAAATATACTGTCAGACTGGATCAAGATATCCAGCTTTATGAATGAATGAATGAATGCATGAATGAGGCATTTATATAGCGCTTTCATATGTCTACTGTAGGCCTACACTTAAAAGCGCTTTACAATCATTTCAGGGAATCTTTCCTCAACCACCAGTGGTTATTATATTTGAGGAAATCACGGGATCCGGCCAAATGATTGGATACAGAATGATGCACTTAAAATGTATCCAGAACGTACGGTGTCTGTCTATTATAGACGGCAGTTCGACTTCACAAGCGCATGTATTTACACACACGCACACGCATGAATGCCTGTGCGGCAATGTGAAATAACGGCAAGCACACACACAACTTCTACGGAAGACTTTATTCTCGAAAGATTTCGACTTTAATCTCGAAAGATTTCGACTTTAATCTCGAAACATTTCGACTTTAATCTCGAAACATTTCGACTTTAATCTCGAAACATTTCGACTTTAATCTCGAAACATTTCGACTTTAATCTCGAAATGATAGCATTTTTTTTTTTTTTACATAATTTTTTTTTTTTTTTTTTTACTTTTTTTTTTTTTTTTTTACATAATTTTTTTTTTTTACGTTGCGGTTCAGGGCTTCCGTAATTGACAAAAGCTCAAGGTTGTGTTTTATTGCGAGTGTACACAAATATAAGTAAACACTTTGCAGTTTGAATGATGTTCTGTATGAACTAAATGACAGAGTATGTTTTTATGTTTCCACTGTTCGATCGCGCCAATGTCTCTCACACACACACCCACACCCGCAACATATTTCAGCATTGCAATCTTGACATCGCCCTCGCAGTCGCAGCCTGTTCATTATAGCCACAGAGCTAAGGCGGGACAGATTACGTGACCGTTAAGAACCCGCGTATCTAACAGTAGTTCCACATTACATTAATTAATTTACACTTGAGTGTTATTTATTTTTATACCGTGCAAATTCATGCACTAACCGTGACGCCCGTACCGTTTCGGTTCAATACGAATACATGTACCGTTTCACCCCTAGTCTGTGCAGCGCCAGTTCAAGTCGAACAAGCCTGTTAGCAGTCTCTGCTTGCCTGCTGCGTCACGTGGTTAGGTTGCGGTGCGTTCAAAAACAGATATTTATTAAACAGAATACAAGTTATTTCGAGTCATTTAACTCAAGTCCGAGTCAAGTCATGAATATAAAGTCCAAGTCAAGTCTTTTATAAATATTTGTCAAGCAAGTCTGAAGTCCTAAAATTTGCGACTTAAGTCCGACTCGAGTCAAGTCATGTGACTTAAGTCCGACTCGAGTCAAGTCATGTGACTCGAGTCCCCCACCTCTGATATATAGTAGTCAGTCAACATTTGAAGTGGCTCAAAAAAGTTAAAGTTGTCCTAAGACAAGAACGGGTATTGTTCAAAATTCATGTATAACTTTGATAAAAGGTTTTGATACACACACACATATATTTATATGTATTTATACGTTGTTATTCACTGAAAATGTTAATAGCTGTTCTATTAGTATCAGGAGAAGTATCTAATAGTTTAATGGATTAGTGTCTAATAGAATCAGTTCACTGGAGGAGAAAATTTTCAGTGAATAATTAGCTAAATTTCATCTTGATTCTGACACAAAGCCATTGGTTAACTACAGAAGACTTGGCATTTAGCCGTAGGGACCACATTATAATACTTTTATAGATGCTTTTTGCATCCTTTTTTTGAAGCTTGAAAGCTTCAGCACAATGTTCAGAGTGTCTCCTTTTGTGTATCATTTTGGGGGTGAATTCACATTTTATTTTGTTGATGGTATGTTTGATCTTTTTTACACCAGGTGGCCTCTGATTTTTTCGAGTACTTCAGATCGCTTCATCCAATTTTAAAATCAGACCCAACTCTGTGGTGCGTGTCTGCCTGGAATGACAATGGCAGGGAAGGATTTGTGGACCCTGGAAAAGCGAGCCTGTTGTACAGGACAGATTTTTTCCCAGGCTTGGGCTGGATGCTCACAAAGGACCTATGGGCAGAGCTTGAGCCAAAATGGCCGGCCTCATTTTGGGATGACTGGATGCGGCACCCCGATCAACGCAGAGACAGGTCCTGCATCAGGCCAGAAATTTCCAGGACTTTAACATTTGGCAGGAAGGGTGTGAGTTTGGGGCAGTTTTATGACAAGTACCTCCGCTTTATCAAGCTCAATACTGAATTTGTGCCTTTTACAAAAATGGACCTGTCTTATTTAGAAAAGAATAAATATGATGAGAGCTTTGAGAAGGAGGTTTACGGTGCTCCGGTTGTCACCGTGGAAGATTTGCAGAGTGGGAAACTGTCTGGGTCTGGCCCATTTCGGGTGCAGTATTCAAGTCCAGATCGTTTTAAAACATTGGCTCGCAATCTTGGCGTAATGGACGACCTGAAGTCAGGAGTCCCACGAGCTGGGTATAGAGGTGCAGTTAGTTTCCTTTTTCGTGGAAAGAGAGTCTATTTAGCTCCACCTGCTGGTTGGAGTCAATATGATCCAAGCTGGAGTTGAGGTGGGCTGTGCCTACATCACAATATTTCTTCTTTTTTTAAGGTGCAAAATACATGAAAATAATATAGCATGTTATCTGTTACCATTATTTCCTTCACATCATTCATGAGAGTAATTGTCTTAAAATTCCATTGTGCTGCTTTATGATGGAAAAACTTCCAGAGGGGTTTCAGGACGAAGATAAGATGATACCAAAGACAATAACAGATTAATTGATCACTCAGACGTTTTCCTCAGGTTTCATTATTTGTGTATATAATGTCAACTAGGATTTACGTGAGAACTTTTAGTCGCTTCATTAAACTGATAGACTTAAATCTTATCCTGACCAGTTATACATTTATCACACAAAGCATATTTGTTTAGGAACTGAAAATGATGGTAAAATATGATTAAAAAAGTAACACTTATTTTTTAAAAACTGTGAATACTGTTCTAAGTGCCTTTAAATATTGGGTGTTTTGATTCACTTCTGTGTACTGTCTTTATTATTAAATCATGTGTATGGTTCATAGCATTGTGATTGGAATATATTGAGAAAAACCACATTATGGTTTGTGTTTTACTTATACTGGAATTTTTGAGAGGAAAATAAATGTTTTGTTAAATTTAATCTAATACCTCATTTTTTATAAAAAATAAATAAATAAAAATGATTATTATTAGCCACACAAAAGACTCGTAAATGCGCACCCACGCTATTACGTTACACGCATGTTACATAACGTTGACTACAGTAGCCCAGAAAGTCCTAAAAGGTTTGGTTTCGCGTTTTCTATTTACCTCACTTGAGTATCTCATTTCGAATTATTGAATGGTGGAAGCAGTTCGATGTTAGCCATGGGGTAAATTTGTGATAAATTAATGGACTTTAGACGGTTTTTGGTCATGTAATCTCCATATTACCTTTCATGGAACTTTTAAACTCGTCAATCCGGTTTATTTATTTCCTGATAGTCATTTGCAGTAGCGAGAAAGCTAAACTAAGTTACCATAGAAATGAAGAAAGGCAAAGACATTTAAAATATAGACAAGGGACGTTAAGTTACCTCTCTTTTTCGCTTTCGATTTGATAGTTTGCGCCTTGTTAATCGGCAACATTTGATCTCGGATATCTGAAGAGGCCTGTAAATGGATCCAGCGGCTTTGCGTGAAAGTCCTGCGGGTTCAGGAGCAACTTCAGTGGAGGAGAGAGGAGGAAATGAGACGGAGGAGGAGGTGACTGAGGACGGCAGAGAAGCTGATGGAGAATCCGAGGAAACGGAGATGGAGAGGAAAGACTGCGAGAGATCAACATGTCCAGATGAAAACTCACTCACCGAGGAGGAACTGGATCCCAGAATACAGGTAATCTGACATGTGAAAGTTCTGATACAACACTGTTTATTGAAGTTATTTATTACTATTTTTTAAAACGTTTTGATCCAAAACCAAGCCGTCCACGAGCAAGCTGTTAAATATCTTGTATCTCTTTAGCAAATTCTTTATTAATTAACAAATATTATATGTTTAACAGATTTGAAGTTCGTGGACGTTAAGTTATGAATGTAAATCAAAACAATCTTGACATTTCTGTTTCTATGTGCACTATCAATCAAACATTTAGACAAACATGTTTGTTCTTTATTATTACTATTTTCATTATTATGTCATAAAATCACCTGTTATATTATATATTCTTTATATTCCCTTTGCTTCATAGATTCATCATCACCACTTTGGGCATAATAATAATAATGTTAGTTATTATAAAGTTTTACCAAATGTATTTTAATGAAGTTATTATAATCTCAAAAAATCTTCGGTTTCTGGGTCACCCTTATTTTGAATTGAACCATCAACACTGAAGATCATTAACCGTTGTGCGACTGTCATCTGCTGTGTTTCTGTGTCTAGGAGGAACTGGAGCGCCTGAATGAGGCCAGCGAGGAGATCAACAAGATGGAACTGGAACTCCAAGTATGTGGAAGTTCAGAATGCTTTTGGGGGGAAATGGTTCCTTACTTCTGAGACATTTGGAACGGTTTTGTTCTTTGAATGGCATAGTTCACCCTAAAAAAAAAAGGTCATCATTTTGGCTACTCACCCTGGTGTTCTTGTAATGCAGTATACTGTTGTTTTTCGGACAACAAAAGGAGAAAATTTACCGCTCGTGCTCATCCATAATATTGACCAGCATTAAGCTTTAAAAAAACAAGCAACAGAATGGTCCCATGCAGCAATGCTGTATATTCCTAGTGTTCTGGGGGTATACGATAGGATTTGGCAAAAAAGAAACCAAAATTGGATGTTTTATTATTATTATATTAATACATTATTATTAATTAATGAAAAATGATTAATGAAAATCCTGACTTTGGATGGTCTTCTGTGCACGGCTGCAAGTTCATGGGACTCTATTACTCACCCAAAAAAACAATCTGTGTACTTTCTTCAATGAGTTGATCATCTCCAGACCGTAACTCTATTAGTCTGATCACAGTCAGAATGTGAATGCGATAACAAAATGGATATGGGTTGTATTTCATGTCGCGTTTTTATTTATCTTGATTTCTCACAAATATGCTTTCTGGCCAAGTCAGAGTGAACTGCGGCACTAAAAGCTTGACACTTTTAATCAAGAACGAGTGTACATGATTATAATCTCAGGTTTTAGACTATACTTGGGATCCACTCGGCAACCTTTCTGCTACTAGCCTAGCTTGATTATTAAACATTAAGCAACACATAGTGTTATTTTAGTATCATTGAGATGCAATCATAGTTTTATTAATATTCTGAGTTAGGTTTTATTTTTATATTTTGTTTTAATTTTAATGTTAAAGTTTTAGTAATTTTAATGTACCCCTTTAATTTGTCTTATTTATATATGTCTATATAGTTTTGATTAATTTTATATCAGTTTTAGTACGTCAAGATAAACTAAATGAAAATGGGAAATGTTGCCTTTGCAACTAGCTGAAATAAATTGTTTATCTATTTTTTTTAAAATATTTTATTTCAGTTAACATTTATTTTATTTCAAGTAACAAAAATGTTTATTTTATGGTTTAATCTTAATTACCTATAATAACCACCCTATATAAAGCAGATACAATTATGATTTTCCCTCTCTTGGATGCCAAACAAGATTAACAGTAACAACTGATCTTGCTTGATACACACACTTTATTTTATTATTAACTTGTTGTGAATGGTATGCGTCTATTTTTGTTGTCAGGAGTTTCGGTCCAGCCACAGGAGGATAATGAACGAATCTGTGCTTAAACTCAAGGCCAAAAGTTCAGAACTGGGGTCCTGCATCGAGAAGGCCAGGCCTTACTATGAGGCACGCAGGAAAGCAAAGGAGGTACCCGGGCACACACTCTCTCTGTTTAGCCTTCTGGAAAAGGCCTGTGTTCCAACGGCTGTCCTCACAACCTTCACCTGATAAAATCCTATTGTCTCTTCAATACATTATGGTTGGTTTCACTCTTCTTAGGCCCAGCAGGAGACCCAGAAAGCCGCGCTCAGCTTTGAGAGAGCGGTGTCCATGCACTCGGCTGCTCGAGAGATGGTCCATGTGGCTGAACAGGGCCTCACTGCGGTCAAGACGCTGGATCCAACCTGGCAAGAGATGTTGAATCATGCTACATCAAAGGTATGCCACTTTCCCTCAGCTTCTCTTATCAAGTGGTATCAAGCAGATAAATCTCTAACCTTGAACTTTGAGCATGTTTTCTTACGGAGTCGACTTGACAGAATCATGTATCATAACAGCATTCTGCATAATTTTGCAAGTACATACGTGTGTGTGTGTGTGTGTTTGTGTATGTATGTGTATATATATATACACTCACCTAAAGGATTATTAGGAACACCTGTTCAATTTCTCATTAATGCAATTATCTAATCAACCAATCACATGGCAGTTGCTTCAATGCATTTAGGGGTGTGGTCCTGGTCAAGACAATCTCCTGAACTCCAAACTGAATGTCAGAATGGGAAAGAAAGGTGATTTAAGCAATTTTGAGCGTGGCATGGTTGTTGGTGCCAGACGGGCCGGTCTGAGTATTTCACAATCTGCTCAGTTACTGGGATTTTCACGCACAACCATTTCTAGGGTTTACAAAGAATGGTGTGAAAAGGGAAAAACATCCAGTATGCGGCAGTCCTGTGGGCGAAAATGCCTTGTTGATGCTAGAGGTCAGAGGAGAATGGGCTGACTGATTCAAGCTGATAGAAGAGCAACTTTGACTGAAATAACCACTCATTACAACCGAGGTATGCAGCAAAGCATTTGTGAAGCCACAACACGCACAACCTTGAGGCGGATGGGCTACAACAGCAGAAGACCCCACCGGGTACCACTCATCTCCACTACAAATAGGA
>NW_028117880.1:0-18227 GCF_965113295.1 Leuciscus leuciscus
ATTTTCAGAAGAGTTTATCTTTTTAGCAGTAGCTGATGATTCTTCCAGCATATCCAAATACTTACTTGGCTCAAATTTGTCAAAATGCAATGCAACTACGAGAGAAAAACTCTTCGGGAAAAAACTGCTTTTCTCACCAAGGCTTGTTATTATTTAACTGTTCAAAGCTCATTCTTAGAAGAAAAGGTTCTAAATAGAATCTTAAAGAGTTCTGTCATATTTAGAACATTTTAGGGGTTCCGTTCCCAATCATGGAATCATTTTATATGTATTTATTTCGTTTTAAATAAATTATTTTTTGAATTTAAGTTTTTTTTATGAATAAAACAGCTCGAAAACATACTTAATCACTAGAAAATAAATGAAATTACCATTTAAACATATCATTTAATTTATAATTTATTTTTCCTTACCTTTTTGGCATTAAGGGTTCTTCATAATTGGGTCAAGAAACCTAGAGTTCTCATTTTTAAAACGCGTTCTGTGTAAACCGGCTCTCAAGCACCAAAAAAGACACAACAGATGCAAAATTTGCCAATTTGTTGCAGCTTTAGAGAAACGCATAAGACACCATTTTTCAATTGAACACAGACACAAATGAAATGAGGATAAGTAAATATTGGCACCATTATTTCACATTTTCGGGTGACGCTCCAAATGCGGTGATATATGCTACTTTTTGCAGCATCACCAATTTAACAAATCTTGTTATCCTAAGCACTTTAAGTACTGTATAGCAATCCGCCATATACACGCCATTATATTAGTAGCTCTGCAGATTTCTGTTTTAGACATTTCACTGAAATAGTTTGCATTGAGTTAAAGGGGTGGTATAATGCCCTTTTCACAAGATGTAAAATAAGTATTTGATGACCCCAGAGTGTGTATGTGAAGTTTTAGCTCAAAATACCCCACAGATATTTTTATATAGCATGTTAAAGTTGTCATTTTTTGTGGGTGAGCAAAAACGTGCCATTTTTGTGCGTGTCCCTTTAAATGCAAATGAGCTTCTGCTCCCGGCACAGGGGGCGGAGCTTCAACAGCTTGCACTCACACACACATGCACTGAAAATTTTATGTTCAAACTGGATTCAGACAATGATGGAGAGACTCAAGAAGAAGTGACAACATGTAGAAGCAACAGGACGTTTCTGAATGGTTAGTTGGTGAATTTATGCAGCTTATGTGTAGTTATCTTCTAGTCATTGATTAGCATATTCTGTCATGATAATCTATAAAGCGTGTTCCGGGGGCGGGGTTTATGTAAATTCTAGGGTTGGTGATGTCACTAATCCAGGAGGAATGTGGTGTAGTCTCTACCAGCCGTTTTTTGTAGACCTTAAAAAGGACTTCCAATTTCTTTAAAAGCAAATCTCTCCCTTTGCTTTGAACTTTGAGCGTTGTAACTTTGCAGATGTTGTTTATGCTCAAACAGCAACATTACACACTAACTAAAGTTAGAAAAGTGGAAACATAATCAACCACCCCTTTGAGTTAATGAGTTCGTGGTGACGGTCAGAAAGCCACCGCCTCGCTTTCACAACAGGAGGATAATGACAAGAGCGTCTATTTGTGTCCTTTTGGTGTCGGTTTAGTCACTGTCTGTGTCCTTCGCACTCGACTGATCTGTTAGCGTTTACACTCTCAGAAACAATGTGTGAGAATTGTACATTTTAGTGGTACTTTAGGGTTACAACAGCCTGTCAAGGACATCTTTGTACCTTATTTATAACCTAAAGGATTCATAGTATTGCTACTCTAAGCTACTAACATGCACTTTTTTTCTGAGAGTGTACCATCAGTGGCTCATGATGTCACTCGACATGTGAGCGCCCACAGCCACAAACTGTTCACCGTTTGGAAGTCCTTTCACAAGTAGAGGTTTGTGTTACTTGATTTTTAACTGAAGGTTTAACTGTACTGAGAAGGCACAGTTGTCAAGACGCTCCACATTTAAGGTTTAAATGTCACTTTGGCTTCAAAACCATCAGTTTTTCTTCCTTTTAACTTCATCTCTTTGCTTATCTTTCACTTCCTGAAGCGAGATTCAATTTTCTGATTGCGGTTCAAGCATTGCCTACAGATCTTGGCTGACGGGAAATCAAAAGCCCAAATCAGCTGGACGTACTATTTTAAGTCTTTCTCATATCTTCATACGCTCCAAAAACAAACCCGGCCCTAAAGATAGCCAACAACAACAGCGGCTTGATCAAACCGCTGCACCCATAGGCTTCTTCAAAGGGCAAGATGCTAATTGTAGCCTTGGTTTTGGTCCTATCATTAGTCAAACAGCAGCCAGTAATCAGCAGCACAATCGCGTGTCACTGGACTTCCTGTGATGGAGTCCGCATGCTTTTCTACTGTCACTGAACGTTCATCAGCTGATGTGTGTAACTGTTCATTAGTGCCAGCTTTTAAACAGTTTACTGGAGCTGTACTGGATCTGGTCAGGGATGTTCATTCAGCTGCGCCTTTTGAAATAGAGGTGAAATAGGGTCCTATTATGCTCTTTCCCACATGTTCATCTTTCTTTAGTGTGTTTAATGTTGCTGTTTGAACATTAAAACGTTTCTGAACTCCTGAAACGCCTCCATTGTAGTCTTGAGTTTTCTTCTGGGAATGAACATGTCACAATGTTCCTCATTTAAATAATTAATATGCAGAATAAAGGGGCGGGGCCTGGTTGAGTTAGTAGTGTGTTAAACTGGTGGTTATGGTAAGGGGCGGGACATTTCCCAAACACACTCGAAGCGCTCGACCAATCACAACACACTAATCCAGCCGACCAATCAGAGCACAGTGTGCTTTTCAGAAGGAGGGGCTTCATAGAGACAGGAACTAAACAGAGCGTTACTGACAGACTGGGAAGAGAGGAGCTGCAACAATGGAGAATATGAGGAAAATAATCAACATTCAAGCAGGAAAACCTGTTCTAGTAGAGCACAAAAACAACATCAAGACTTTGAAAAGGTCCTTTTTAAGAGTGTTTTTATACAGTAGGGATATATATACAGTACAGTACATGTTTATATACAGTACATATGCGCTGATTGTGATTATGGTTGGGTTTCTAATGATCTCTAAAGTCAACATGAATTAAAAATTTACTCTGAAAGTAAGATAGCATTACTGTTTTTATTGCGTTTATATAATTTTAATAATTTATATATGAAAAAAGTGTCACATGATCCTTCAGAAATCTTTCTGATATGCTTTTTCCATTCTTTGATAAAAAAATAAATAAATAAAAGAAATCTTTGAAATAGAAATCTTTTACAACATTATAAATGTTTTACTGTCACTTTTGGTAAATTTAATGCGTCCTTGCTAACTAGAAGTATTCATAAATTTTTTTAAAAATCTTACAGTAGTGTACAATCATAAAACCTAAACACTGCACATGTTATGATGAGACTAGTGTAATAGATTCACTTAAGAAATATAATTTCTGACGTCCATGTTTGAAACCTGTACAACTTATTTTCTTCCCTTAAACACAAAAGCAGATGTTAGGCCGGATGACAGCCTCAGTCATTCAGCTTCACTGCATGGCATAAAGATGCAATGAAAGTGAATGTCAACTAACACTGTCATTCTACCTAACATCTGCTTTTGTTCAAGGAAAGAATGAAAGGAATGACATGATAGAGCAGATCGTGATCTCTATTCAAACTCCCACGTGATCTCATTCCTAAATGAAAACATTTACGTTTACATTTGGCAGACGCTTTTACCCAAAGCGACTTACATTGCATTTCAAGGTACACATTTACATTCTCAGTTCTTGCTTTACCTGGGAATCGAACCCATGACCTTGGCGTTGCAAGCGCCAACACTCTACTGTTTGAGCTACAGGAAAACGATTTGCCTGTGTCTATTAAAGCAGGGCTATGCAGTTTCTTTTTCTCTACGCTTTTTGCTCGCAGGTTTCTCTATAGAGCCGTAATTGTCAGCCCTACAGCTTCGGAATAGATATTTGACAACACTGTCGAAAAACTCGTTGGCGACTCTCAGATACCAGAGGCTAGTAGATCAATGACATAAAAGCAGATGGGACATTCTTTAAAACGTCTTCTTCATTCGAGTTCGAATAGCGTGATGGAGCGCAATAATGACAGAATTTTAGCAGATTTTTTTGCCATAAAGCAATTCGTTACATCGCGAAACCTGATATCACACGATACTTCCTGACGCTGCGGCCGGCGGCTCAAAGTTGCAAGGGTGGTTTTTCGGCTCACAGGCGCTTGGGGGGTGCGAGACGACCACCATTCAACCCGAAAAAAGTCATATACTGTAACTATTCCAATGACTCCGAAGCTGTTCGGTTAAGGTAAGAAAAGCTACTTAGTTCACCTTTAAACCTTTGACAAAATCACACGGAAATATTCAATTCTGTGTTGGTGCTGCCGCTGATCTTGGCGTTTTAAGTAACAATTGTATCAATTACATCGTTACACCAGTAGTTGGAGACAAGTGACTGTTAAAAATGTATTTGTCATTAAATTGTTCGTTCATTCAAGAGATTTATAATAATAATTAAATAAAAAACGCTTATTCAACCTGTAATGAAACAAGTGTAGACTTTATGAGTGAGTCATTGAATCATTCACTTAATGTTTTTTTTTTTTTTTTATATATAATTCATTCAGATGAATTAAACATTTTAAATAGACTGCAGCAATTAACATTTCATCAAAACTCTATTAAATGACATGTTGTTTAGTTGTCATTTCAGAATCGTGGGAGAATCGTGATCTCTATTTGGAAGAAAAAAAAATCGTAATTCTCAATTTATCCAGAATCGTGCAGCTCTAACTCATGATAGTGAGTAAATTATGACAGAATTGTCATTTTTAAGTGACATATACCCCTGGTGCAAAAAAAAATTAAAAATAAATGTCAGCTGATTTTTGGCAACTAAGTCTGATATACACTGAACAAAATTATAAACGCAACACTTTTGTTTTTGCCCCCATTTTTCATGAGCTGAACTCAAACATCTAAGACTTTTTCTATGTACACAAAAGGCCTATTTCTCTCAAATATTGTTCTCAAATCTGTCTAAATCTGTGTAAGTGAGCACTTCTCCTTTGCCGAGATAATCCATCCACCTCACAGGTGTGGCATATCAAGATGCTGATTAGACAGCATGATTATTGCACAGGTGTGCCTTAGGCTGGCCACAATAAAAGGCCACTCTAAAATGTGCACCAGTATCGAATTGTGAAATGCGCTTCCAGAGTTTTCATTTATTAAATTGGCAGAGAGCGTAAACGAAAACTTCAGAAGCATAAATGAAAACTCTGGAAGCGCATTTGTAAGTTCAGATCAGCGAAAGAAAGATGAGAAAACAGTTCGCAAAACATGCAGTGTATTAAAAACTAATTAAAAAAAATTTGCTTTTTCAGTTTCAAAGATATTTCATTCAGTTTCAATTTACATTTTCATTCGTTTCTTGAAAAGTTACGTTCATTATTATTGGCACAAAAGTAATTCCATACACCATTCATACTTCATACCAATACAAAACACATTTTGAATATTATTCATGTGGTGAGCGTTCTTACACGTGTTAGTGTCATTTCCACCACGGGAGTTCCTGGAAGCCAGCGTACTAACGCAGATGGCCGTGAGTTTCCCTGTTCCTCCCACGTCCGTTTCCTTGTGTTTATCATCAGAGGTTTGAAGGAAGGATGCTTCATATATCCGTATCCTCTAAAGCTGCACCGTAAAGCCTCGGCCCACAGCTTTCTGAAGCGACGCAGGATCAAGGCCGTGGGCTACACCCAACAGAAGTGTCAGGATCTTCTGTACTTGAGGAAACTGGATGTGAGTGCGATCACACTTCTTCCAGGATTTATGACAGTCATGGCCATGTTCCTGAAGCACAGAGACCCCACCAGAATCAACGCCTCATCAATTAACACAACATCTCCTGAGTTTATCTCAAGTGCTACATTATGTTAAGACTGTGTCTCAACAACTGTGACTAACTAAAAGTTAGTTCGGGGTAATCAGTCACTTTTCAGTATCAAATTAGACCAATCTACATTTTTATGTAACTGACTTACAGAAAAAAGTTATGAACAGAAAAAAAAGATGACTGACTTGTAAGACTAGTCTCAGCAGTTCATGCAACTGGCCACACAGAATAAAACTATTGAAAAGATAATTGTGACTTTATATCTCACAATTCTGACCTTTTTTTGCAATTCTGTAATTCATTTGTTGTTGTTTTTGAAATTGCGAGTTTATTTCTTGCTATTCTGATTTTTGTCTTGCAATTCTGACTCTTTTCTCACAATTCTGACTTTCTTTTTTTTTACAAATCTGACTTTTTTTCTCTCGCAATTTGCAAGGTAATATTTAGCAATTCTGACTTTTTTCTCACAATTCTGACTCTTTTCTCACAATTCTGACTTTTTCTCACAATTCAGACTTTTTCTCACAATTCAGACTTTTTCTCACAATTCAGACTTTTTCTCACAATTCTGACTTTTTTTCTCGCAATTGCGAGATTATATATTGTAATTCTGACTTTTTCTCACAATTCTGGCTTTTTTTCTCGCAATTCTGACTTTTTTCTCTCACAATTCTGACTCTTTTCTCACAATTCGGACTCTTTTCTCACAATTCTGACTTTTTGTCTTGCAATTCTGACTTTTTTTTCTCGCAATTGCGAGATTATATATTGTAATTCTGACTTTTTCTCACAATTCTGGCTTTTTTTCTCGCAATTCTGACTTTTTTCTCTCACAATTCTGACTCTTTTCTCACAATTCGGACTCTTTTCTCACAATTCTGACTTTTTGTCTTGCAATTCTGACTTTTTTTATCGCAATTGCGAGTTTATATCTCACAGTTCCGATTTAATTTCTCAGAATTGTGAGAAATAAACTCACAATTGCGAGTTATAAAGTCCAATTCTGAAGGGAAAAAAGACTGACCTTTTTTCCTCTCAGAACTGCGAGTTTATATCTCACAATTCTGACTTTATAACTCACAATTGCGACTTTATATCACGCAACTCTAGGAAAAAAAGTCAGATTTGCGAGATAAAATGTCGCAATTAACTTTTTTTATTTTCTATTCAGTGGCGGAAACAAGCTTCCACATGTCACTGAATGACATGTCACATGTCAAAAATTCTGGCAAGCCGTTCTGGTGGTTTCTTACTTTCTCAGGTGAAAAGAGTCCACCATTAAGTCTCTGTGATCTTCTAGAAACGGCTCGGTCCCTCGTTCACTGCGCGTCTGTGGGATTTACCTGATCCTCGTCTGATCGCAGTAAAGTAACAGCACAACTTTCCTCAGCAGCACACATGATTTCTAAGAAATCATTTCACACATTCAAAAAATGCATGACCAATTTCAATACTTGGCATCTAGTCAACTAATCATTTTGAGAAGAACAGAAGCTGTATGGAAACTCCCATATGGGGATAATGTCCCCCACGTGAATTAGAGGAATTCTGGCAGCAGGAGTTTATTTGAAAACAGACTCTTGCAGGTTGAAACTGAAACAGGCGTTGGTCATTTAGGTCCATGTTTTGCTTGGCACAGGCAGTGTTTCTGCAAGCCGTTGAGGTGAGTTTCAGTAGGTGGCGCTGTTCATTCAGCCAAACATGCTGACTCACAGGTCCAAACGAACAGAGCAAAACCACACTCCCTGCAGCCTTAAACACTCAGATATACAGCTGAAGGTCAGATTAATTGAATGTTCTCCTCAGAGGAGAAACATTATGAACTCATGCGCCAATTTATTGCTACAATTGTATCCCTTTTGGGAAAATTGCAGTCTGTTTCTCTGATTGACTAACTTAAGAGAGTAGAATAGACTTTGTGAAATAGGGCATGACGACCATTCTGTTCATTTCCCCCCTCCAGATTTAATAAGAACATTTCTCCTGAAAGAATGGGCTTAATTTAACAGAAAGAATTGGTTGAATTTGATAGAGAAGCAGATATATCTTTCCACTTCCACTCCTTTTCAACTTAAACTGTATTTATATAAATATACATACATACATTTATACATACATACATACATACATACATATATATATTTATACATACATACATACATATTTATACATACATACATACATATATATATATATGTGTGTGTGTGTGTGTGTGTGTGTGTGTGTGTGTGTGTGTGTGTGTGTGTATGTATATATGTATCCAATTATCATGTATCCAATTATCATCTTGCAAATAAAGTCATTTTGTATGTTTAGTTTAGTTTGTATGCGTTTCTTAACGTTTAGCAGGTTGATCAAATACTAAGTCAAGAAAGGATTGTTTCTGCGTGTGGAAAATCGAGTCAAACGCATGATGAGTAGATGCTTTGTGGGATTTTTGTTTCCAGAATCAGGCTTTCCAAGTCTTCTGGCTATGTAATGAACATCACATAAGACGTTTGTACTTGAACATGACGAATGCATTTGTTTATTTTGTTTACAACGATTTATGTTGTTTGCTAATGCTGAAACCTTGTTTCACAAGTAACGAGTTTCCCGTGACGATTCCATTATTAAACGTAACATTTGTGTGCCGTGACGAATCTCTAATGATGTTTACTCATTTCGAGTAGCGTGTTTAGCCATCACGTTCTCTTCTTTGTGAGACGCACTTCATCCAGCAGTAAATCTGTAAACACTGTTGTTTGCCTCACTAAAACAGCTTTATTAACTCTAAAAGCCAGCGTGGGGACGGGTTGAATCATTCTGTGGGTTTAACTTTTCTGTGGATTTTATCAAACTAACCTTTGCTAATGACATCGCGGCGCTTGATGGAAGGAGATAAGGTGCTAATTGCTGGAGGTGCTATTAACGCGGAGAGCATCTAATGGTTTCCGGAGAAAGTTGATGATCAAAATAACGATCAGGCCATTTGGCGGAGACATTCAGGGGCTGCTGTGTTAACCTACAGTCAAGATACAAGCGTGGCTGTATGTCTAGGAGGTTTCATAAGCCTTTTTTCGTTTCCAGATGGCAAACAAGGACACTAGATCACACTTCCCTGTGGCCTGTCACCTCAGACGCCTCCCGAGGCCTTCAAGGTCGAATTAATAGTCAAATTTGTAGCTCTCTGTCCTGCATGTGGAGATTTTTATGTAAATTTCATTGCATATATTTGAAATTTAGAGTGCTATCTCAGTAGACCTTTGCATCGAGTGGCTGGGAGCTCAGTCTTTGTTGGTTTCAGTGCTAAATATCGGGCCAGGAACTCACTTTATGACCCTCCTTGTCAGGTTTGGCTGGGAACAAGAAAACAATAGTGTGAACCGTGGACAACTCCCAGTCAGCGATATGACAAAATGCCCCGGGAAATACCTCTTTACCTCTTCAGGAAATACTCTTTCTCTGTCTCTCTCCTTCTACACCTTCTTTTGAAACTGCTGAGATGTGTTTTATGCATTACATGGGAAGATTGTTCGTATATGAACATGGCAATTGGGCTTATTATAGAACAAAACTTGTTAAAACAAAACTTGTTAAATGTTAAAACAAAACATTTTCAAATGTGTCTTTATTTGTGCAGCACACACACACACACACACACACACACACACACACACACCCTTATCAGTCAAGCTCAGATAACTAGATCCTCCATTTCACCCTGACCAGCTGCTGATACATTTGTGTGTGTGTGTGTGTGTGTGTGTGTGTGTGTGTGTGTGTGTGTGTGTGTGTGTGTGTGTGTGTGTGTGTGTGTGTGTGTGAACGCTCAGAGATTGGCGGCTTTATCAGTCATGTTTGATGCTGATTTAAAGATTGGTACCATTCACCCCATAAGCACAGATGAACAGATGTGTGATAAAGGAGTCCTATTCTGCTTTTTCACATGATTGATGATCATTTTTTCATGAAAACTTTTTCTTCATAAAAAAGCTCTGAGTTCTTCTCTATATTAGTGTCAGTGTTTCTGAACTCCCTGAAACGCCTCCATTGTAGTCTTGAGTTTTCTTCCGGGAACGAACACGTCACAGTATTCCTCATTTAAATAATTAATACGCAGAATAAAGGGGCGGGGCCTGGTTGAGTTAGTTAGTAGTGTGTTAAACTGGTGGTTAAGGGGCGGGACATTTCCCAAACACACTCAAAGCGCTCGACCAATCACAACACACTGATCCAGCCGACCAATCAGAGCACAGTGTGCTTTTCGGAAGGAAGGGAAAAAGGCATAAAAACAATCAAATACAAGAGAACACACATTAAGGGACATGTTAAGTAGTTGCAGGTTGAGCTAATGTGTGAATAACCTACTAACCTGAGACGTGGTCTTGTTGCTTTATTGTTATAAGTAGAAGTGGAGTAGATTGACTAGTGCTTTTCCTCTCCTACACATAAAGACACTTCTGAATGTGGAAAATTAGGAACTAAATAGCCTGAGTCACTTCACAAAAGACAAGTGAAGCTTTCCTGTTTGCTGATGTCATTAGTGCTGTTTGGTGTAGAGAAAGCATTCATTGCTCATATTAAAGCCCCAAAGTATGTGATGCAAATGCTATACAAGCTTGTTTTTCTGTCGTTCAGCTCTAAAATGTCAGACTTGGGCCAGTAAGAAACGATTCAGAGCTTTGCATTGTGCCAGTGTATTCTGGGAGAGCGCCATTACAATTTGATTTATATATTGTGTATAAGTGTGTTGATTACAACGTGCAATTGCACCGGAAAGCATCACTATATAATCTTTAGGAGATCTCGTGTAAAACATGTCATCAGTGCCCATGCATTTAAAAAGAAAAGAAAATAATTTTTTTGAACCGTGACATGAGCGAAGCGACGGAGAGAGGGATATACGGGCATTGAAGTGCAAAGTGTACGGCAGCTGCCGCATGACGCCACGATGGTTACCACGGCAACATACTTTTCAGTATTTCCATTTGAATGAAATCAAATGGATGTTCGCCTCGACGTGCATTTTCTGAATATTGATCACATTGACAATTCTGGTGTAATTGTGCATGTAATTGCAAAGAAATATAATTGCAAAATTAAAAGAAGTCTTCATAATCTTATCAAACCGTATCAAAACATCATCAATCCCGCTTATTTTTAATCCACCTGTAAAATGACACTTTTCACCATCCAAACAATTCCTGATGGATTGTTTTGTTTTAGTTGGAAATACAAGTAAACTGGTTTGTGAATATCTTTAGATGCTGACATTAGAGATGTAAATGTCAACAGCGTTGGGTGTAATGCATTATTAATAATTAATTAATTGGTGTAATTTAATTACTTTCCCCTTGAAAAAGTAAAGGGATACTCTTAATTTTTCTGTCATTTAATGATGTTATTGCATTAATAGAACAATATAAAGCAATAGTTAATTTAATATCAGAATTTTACAATGTTAAAATGTATGTTTAAATACTTTCAGTTCAAGAATAATTTACGCAAATTTTATATTATTTATTTGAAAGAATTAAAAGTGCAGTTTAATTGTTCAACTGGTCGAGGTTGATATGGGATTTAGAAAGGAATTAGTACCAGTAATAAGTAATGCAATATTTTTTAAAATGAGTAATTCATTAGATTACTGTACTAATTAATTACTCTCTCTAAAAAGTGTGCATTACTTATTACTGGTAGTAACTCACTAAAATGAATCACTATTTTAGAGTAACTTATCCAACACTGAATACAAATCCTGTTCAAAAGCAGCCAGTAAAGATTATTTTAAGAAATTAATACTTTAAAGTGACAGTGAAGACTTTTATTATGTAAGATTTCTGTTTTTAAATAAATTAAATAAATTAAATTCTATTCATCAAATAATCCTACAAAAAATAATATGTATCACAAAAATATGAAGCAGCATAAACTGTTTTCAACACTGATAATAATACTGAGATTGCTGATATTTTTCTCATCTGAGGAGAAGGAGCCTTACAGTCAGCAAAAGTCTCCATTTGCTCTCTTAGAAAAGAAATTGAGATTTTAAAGATTGCAATTCATCCGTGAATAATCATTCATAATCATTAATTCACAAACTTGACAAAGACGCTGGCATTCCTGCTATATCTCAATGCTACATTGTTCCTCGTGAACTGTTTTTCTGTTCATGCCAATTCGTTCCCCCGCTTGATAATAAACGCAGTTATACGTGTGACGAGTGTCTTAAGTCAGCAGACAGTTATGAAACAGCCACATTCAACTACTTGAAAATAGAACTATTGTGTGCACATTAAAAAAAAAAAAATCTGAAAGTAAATGTTGTGGCCCAAGAGAAATCTCTCGAGGTCACACTAATGTCAAAAGTTAATGTGTGTGTGAAGTCTCTGGAATTTCTGGATTTAAAAGCCTTTGAAATCCGAGACTTTTAACATGGCTGCACGGCCCCAGATAGCCTGAAAGCTGGTAATAACACAGAAATGACTAAAGCACCCTGATGTGACAGAAAAATTGATGTCAGAGAGGAGGAGGGTAACAGGAGATGTGTGACAACAGCTGAGAGAGAGAAGTTCACAACGTCCCCGAACCCATCCGAGCTGAAGACCTGTGACTGACTGCTCATCTGTCGGCCTTCGCACTCGAGCCGAATGCTCTGCTAAATCCTGCCTTCTAGGGCAATCCAGGGTTAGACAGCATTAGACTTGTGTTCGTGTTAGAACTACAGGGGGTTTGTGAGATTGTTGCTTATGCCTGTGCTGAATACAAAGTTCTGTCATGAGACTCTAGAGCCCCTTTCACATAGCCTGGAAATCCAGACCTAAATCTGAAAGATTAATGGTCTGGCGTCGACTATTGAAAGGGGCGGCACCGAGCATGCATTTGAAAATCTCAAGGCACGCAATTGGATAACACTACGACCAATCACAACAACAAGCCCCATACGCTTAGCTACCAGCGGAGCTAACTGGTAGATTAGACTCTTACCGTATCCGGTCGGCAAAACAGCAAAAACGCCCTTCTTGCAAAGGAATGATTCGAGTGACGTCTTCTGTTCCTCTTTTAGATAAAAAGCCAAGTCTAACTCGTTCATTGTAGCGGCCAAAGCCGTTTCAAACAACTGGTGTTCATCCATAGCCATCTTGCAATGTTTACTAATGACTTCGACGTCACAGCGCTGTCGTCTTCTGTTTAGCTCCGCCTATATCAGATAACCCGATGTGATTGGTGCAGCTCAGATCGAGGGGCATATTTAATGAGCATCATTACTCGACACCAGAGTAACTCGCTGAGCAAATTCAACTTGTGCTCTCGCGAGAACTCTGGATTTCCAGGGTACCTTTCACACAGCGATTCCGGAAAATACACGGATAAAGTGACCCGGGATACTCATACAGGAGTACAAATAGGTTCTGTACTCGTAAAACGAGGCATTGGAAAGTTTGTAAGTACATCAGGAGTTTATTTAAATAACAGTTACCTGATGGCTAATGCTACCGCTAACGCGGACGTCGACGTCACTTCAGTGATTTGAGAAAAGCAAGTAAAAGTCCTGGCAGAAAGCGATGCATAAGGATGTAGTGTAACGACGCCCAGTTCCAGGAATGCACGAATATTTTGTTGGTAGTACCAGTTTATAACAATTATTAGTTAACACTTCGTTGTCGAATTATAATTCGTCGTTACACTACATCCTTATGCATCGCTTTCTGCCAGGACTTTTACTTGCTTTTCTCAAACCCCTGAAGTGACGTCGACGTCCGGGTTAGCGGTAGCATTAGCTGTCAGGCAAGTGTTATTTAAATAAACTCCTGATGTACTTACAAACTTTCCAATGCCTCGTTTTATGAGTTCAGAACCTATTTGTACTACTGTAGAAGTTTGGTGCCATTCTGGGCATTATTAGTGGGGTAATTTACGAGATACAACCTTGGATCCATTAGCGCCTGCACTAAACCATCCGGCTGATATCTCTAAATAAGCTCTAACTTTAATAATGTTCGACCAAGGGGAAAAAAGGCTTCTGGGGGGATGTTTGGCTCGAGGTCATGGTGCAAAGGACCCTTTACTCCGAACCATCCCTTTAACCTTTGCTAACAAATATTAACAAAGTTTAATAAATGCTGCAAAAAATAAATTGCCCATTGTTAGTTTATACTATAATGCACTAACAAATGAGACCTTATTGTAAAGTGTTAGAAATATTGTAGGAGGTGCTGCTCCAAAAATAAACATGAGGATCCAAATGATGAAATAATAATATATCACATCTGTCATAACTCATCAGTTGCAAAAGTGCTGATGAGTTAATTCACAAACCTTTTCTCGACATGCTAAAGACACTAGCAGAAAATCAATCCTTTTTATTTCAGATATCATTACATTAGCCTCATCCCCATTTCTAGTAAAACGATAACTAAACAAAGGACTCTTATATATATTATCCCTTCCCAAAGAATTTAGAGCGTCACTTTTTATCATTATGTGTTTTCTACAGAAAGGAACGCACATTAAACCACTGCGGCGTGAGCTCATGAACTGACGCAGAGCCATTCATTCGCCAGCTCAACGCTTCTACACATCATTACATTCGACAGATAAGGAAAGCTGTTTAAGAATAGGCTAATGATGGGATGAAAAATGAATAAAGCAAGAGGAATGATCTTTTAGTGTCACCCAATGGCTCTGAATGCATATGAATACTAATGTTAGTCAGAGATAAACAAATGACTGTTAAGAGCGCAATATATGAGTAATGAGATGATAATAAATGGATCCCGTATGTCCATTGTTATCATATTATTAATCATGCCGATTTCTTGACACATATATAGGCCTATTTTATGCAAGTGCTAAATAAGACAGGGGTGTTAAACTCAACAACCCTGCAGAGTTTAGCTTTAGATCCACATTATCGAGGATTATTAGTAAATGCTGAGATTAACATTAGCTGAGATTAATAAATGCTGGATTGCACATTTTTAGTTCATGTTTACTAATATAACTATAACGTTAACAAGTGAAACCTTATTGTAAAGCGATATTTATTTATTTATTTATACATTCTGTGCAAATACAGAATGTCCTGTTATTTTTTTAATAAATCTATAAAATAAAATTAATTAATTAATTAATTAATTAATTAAAGATAAAAATAAAAATAATAAAATAAGATAAAAATAAAATGCACGGTCAATTTATAGATATTTATTGGACATGTTGTAAAAATAACTGGAAATCAAATTTGAATATAGCATGTATTCAATAAATAAATTGACAGTGATTATTTTTTATAATTTTATTTTATTTTATTTTATATTTACAGTGGACTTATGAATAACCTTTTATAAAAATAAAAATAAACTGGAAATCCAAATTTAAATAAAGATTTAATATTCACAAATGTATCCAAAATTCACAGCATGTATCCAGTAAATATCTATTAACAATGGATTTTTTATTTCATTTAATTTCATTCATTTTTTTTTTTTTTTACAGTGGATTTGTAAATATTAAACCTTTAAAAAATAACAGGACATCCAAATTTGAATAAATGTTTAATATTCATAAATCCACTGTAAAAATAAAATAAAATAAAATAAAATAAAATAAAATAAAATAAAATAAAATAAAATAAAATAAAATAAAATAAAATAAAATAAAATAAAATAAAATAAAATGCACGGTCAATTTATAGATATTTATTGGATACATGCTGTAAAAATAACTGGAAATCAAATTTGAATACAACATGTATTCAATAAATAAATTGACAGTGAATTTTATTTTATTTTATTTTATATTTATAGTGGACTTATGAATAACCTTTTATAAAAACAAATAACAGGACATCCAAATTTGAATAAATGTTTAATATTCACAAATCCACTGTAAAAAAATAAAAAAAATAAAAAATAAAAATAAAATAAAATAAAATAAAATAAAATAAAATAAAATAAAATAAAATAAAATAAAATAAAATAAAATAAAATAAAATAAAATAAAATAAAATAAAATAAAATAAACCATGTCACTGCCGATGTATCTGTATCAGGATGTTGTGTAGCAGGCTCAGATGACCTGACGTGATCCTCCAGTGAGCAGGAGCAGTGCTTTGAGTTGAACCTGACCTCAGCCAAAAGCAACCGCAGGGCTTTTCCCACTTTGTCAGCCAGATCTGAGCATTTGATCCTGCATATGTGCAGTTGAATGCATCCCTTGTAAAAACACGAGAAACAGGAGAAGCGCTGCTGTCCTGTCTGGGTTTCAGGCGCAGTAATTGGCCCGACCCGATGATGTGTCGCCATCTTATCTGACCCAGAGCGAGACACGACCTCTCTTTGTTGAGCGCTGAGAGCAGAGCTGTAACGGCAGATGTTTGCAGATATCACAGCGAGATCGTGAGAACAGCCTTGAGGGTGACATGGTGTTGTTTTCAGTGGAGAATTTAAATGAAAATGCTTGAAATGTGCTGACACGTACCATGCCTTAGACCAGTGTTTCTCAACCTCTCCTGCAGGGACCCCCTGACAGGCCATGTTTCTGTTTTAACCCTGAAATGGCACACCTGATTCAATTAATGAGTATTTATTAGAGTAGGAAGAGTAGGAATTAGTCAATTAATCAATTAGTCAACTACTCATTAAGCCTTTAATTAATTGAATCAGGTGTGCCATTTCAGGGTTAAAACAGAAACATGGCCTGTCAGGGGGTCCCTGCAGGAGAGGTTGAGAACCACTGCCTTAGACTCTGCTCACACTGTATTAATGTATACAGTCCACAATATGTGCATTTTCTGCATGCATACAATAAGTGCTATATGACATACTTTGTTTGCAAAGAATATAGGCTGTAGGAAAACAGCATCCCGTGATTCAATGCACTTAACTCAACCTTGCATTTTTCCAATGTACTGTAATGAATGAACTGATTTGGAGGTGAAATATGACTTATTATTCTGGGTTCAATTTGAACATAATATGTGTGTTCTGCTGATTGTAGCAGACTGTGAAAACTGCTGATTATATTGGCTTTCCAGTGTTGTGTTGTGAATGAATCAAACAGTGAACAGACTAGTGTTGTTTTAGTATTATTTAGTCAATATTTTCAATTAGCTTTTATTTTTAATATTTTTATTCTCAGTTTGTTTGTTTTAGTATTTTTGCTTTTTTATGTGTTTTTAATTTTATGTAAACATTTTTAGTAATTTTAGTATTTCAACTTAAACTTATGTAATTTCAGCTAAATTAAACTAACAATGCAGCATTTAAATTCTTAATTTTTTTGCTTTTCATCTAATATTTATATCTTATTTTAATTTATCTTAATTAGATTAATATTCACAAATCCACTACTAAAATAAAATGAAGTGTAATGATTGTTTAAGTTTTCATCTAATATTTATATCTTATTTAATTTCATCTCTATCTAAATTAGTTTAATATTCACAAATCCACTTTAAAAATTAAATAATTTAATTTAATTGAACTTTAATTATTGCATTTCATAATTTATTTCATAATTTATTTCATTATTCATTATTTCATCTATTTCCTAATTTCATTTATTTAATTTATTTCATTATTTAATGTTATGTAATTTAATTATTTATATATAAAAAATAGATAATATGCATGGAAATAAAGCATAAAATATATATTTTTTTAATTTTTAGCTAACAATATCAGGACTGTTAAAGGACTGACTGAGACTATTGAACTCTCTGAACTCATGTTGTGCTCCACTTAGAAAGTCTCATCTCAACAAAATGCCTATGAGAACCTACACATCTGTGTTTTCTACACCTCGCTGCATAACTTAAAACACAATTACCTGAAACATCTGTTCAGTGAAATAATTTTAAGAAACATAGCACTATTCATATTGTTACAAAATGCAAATGTCTGACATCTTATTATCATCTGAAGTAAATGTGATTTTAAAGAAGCTGCATGATAACTTTTGAATATGATTGTGGTCCTAATAATCATTGCATTTAGTTAGTTAGTTGCATGATGAATGACTGTATTAAACTTTAATTCAGTGAGATCAGTGAGATCAGAGATCAACCTCATCAGCATCTTTAAATAAAGATGCTCGGATGTTTGCAAGACCTTCTGTAATTTTTCTTGATCTAGTGGAGGTGTAATAATTTAAAGTTTTAGCATCAATTTCTCTTAATCAACGTCTGGAAAAGTTTCTTGTTATGCAAGAAGAGAAACAGTGTGTGTTGTTCTCATGCAGGATTGGGTGTTATTTCACAGTGGATGCCATGAGGTTATGAAATAAACATCCCTGGATAATTGGATCAACTGTTCTGAGC